>NW_024081975.1:0-72535 GCF_003009895.1 Hyaena hyaena | reverse complement strand
GAGACACCACCACAAACATGAACCCTACAAAAGATACAAAGACTCTAAACCCACATATTTCAATAATAACACTGAATGTAAATGGGCTGAATGCTCCAATCAAAAGACATAGGGTAGCAGAATGGATTAAAAAACAAAATCCATCTATATGCTGTCTACAAGAAACTCATTTTAGACTGGAAGATACCTTCAGATTAAAAGTAAGGGGATGGAGAAATATATATCATGCTACAGGAAATCAAAAGAAAGCAGGAGTAGCGATACTTATATCAGACAAACTGGACTTTAAATTAAAGACAATGACAAGAGATGAAGAAGGGCACTACAGATCGGAAGAAGAGGTCAAAGATAAAGAAAAACTTCTAGAATAAGTCACAAAAAGGCTTTTTTTTCTGACTTCAATGACTGCAGAACTCTCATGGAAAATGAAGTCTGAAACAAAGCCAAACATTTTTAAGATGCTGAAAGTAAAGAATAACTGATCTTCAATTTTATATCTAGGAGAAATAGTCTTTAGGAATAAAACTAAAATTAATGCATTCTCAGATGAAGGAAAGCCAAAAGAACGCCTTGCCATAGACCTACCCTAAAAAGGATGACTAAAGGGATTTCCTCAGTGGGAAGATCAATGACATCATAAAGAAGGAAGATAGAGGCATCAGTCATGAAAAAAGAGAAATCACAAGGGAAGTATCTAGGTAAACAGAACTTTTCCTGGAGTTCTTTAAAATCTTAGAGCAGCTGAAAGCAAAATCATAAGATTGTCCGATGGAATTTTTAATGAAAGTAGAAGTAACACACCGGAAAGTACAAACTAAATAGTGAAAGGTGAGGGAATTATATGGTGGTAAGGTTTCTGCCTTCCACTGGAAGAAACAGTGATTTTAAGTGGATTATACAAAGCCATTAAGATTATGTAAAGAAAAACCACTAAAAAACAAAAGAGAGCAAAGTAATTCTTATGCAAGGAAATCTATATAAAAAGATAACAGCTACATTAACATTTAATAATAAGTGTGTTCAAATAAGAAAACAGTGCTCCAAAAGAACACAGAAAAGGAAAACTGGGGCATGAAAAAAGAGTAACAAATGGGAAACAAATAATAACATGGCAGATCTAAATACAAGCATAACAATAAATATGTATAATATAAATGTTCTGGGCACAGTTAAATGACAGATTGTTAGAATAAATTTATAACTAGATATGCCTTAAGTATAGGCTACCAAAAAAATCACACCAGATAAATAAGAAGGTAAAGAGCAAAAAAAGTGCAAAAAAGATAGACCATCCAAACATTAATCCAAAGAAAGATGGGGATATATTAATATCAAATAAGAAAACATGAGCACATAAACATTTACCAGGGATGAAGAAGTATATTACATAATAATGAGTCAGTTCACCAAAAAACAGTTAACCATCCTAAGTGTGTATGTACCTAACAACAGACTCTCTTCTCTGCATTGAATTGCTTTTGCGTTTTTATAAAAATAAACAAAAACACATAGACACAAAAAGACTGGCCACACCAAGTGCTGGTAAGGATCTGATGCAACTGAGCTTCACATACTGCTGATAGCAATGAAAAGTAGCCCAGCAAATGTAGAAAATAGTTTGGAAATTTCTTCCAAAATATACACCACCACCTAGCATAAAATAAAATAAAATAATGCCTATATATGCATATTATACACATATATACATATACACACATTTCCCATATGATCCAGCAATTCTACTCCTGGGTATTCGCTTTAAAGAAGTAATTTATTTTCCTTTTTTTTTTTTTAATGTGTATTTATTTTTGAGAGAGTGAGAGTGCACACACAAATGTGGGAGGGGCAGAGAGAGAGAGAAAGAGAGAGGATCCAAAGCAAGCTCCATGCTGACAGCAGAGAGCTGACATGGGACCCCAATTCATGAACTGCAAGATCATGACCTGAGCCAAAGTCTGATGCCTAACCGACTGAGCCATCCAGGCACCCCAGAAGTAACTTATTTTCATACCAATATTTCTTCAGAAATGGTTATCGTAGCTCTGTTCATGAGTGTCCCAAACTGGAAACAACCCAGATGTTCTTTACGTATAAATTGTTAAACAAACCATTGTATTATCCATGCAATGGGATACCCAGTCATAAAGAAGAAGCTATTGGTAAATAGCTTTGGATGAATGTTGAAGAAGTCAGTCTCAGAAAGTTATTTATTGGGGGCTCCTGGGTGGTTAGCATCCAACTTCAGCTCAGGTCATGATCTCCGGTTTGTGAGTTCGAGCCCCTTGTCGGCTCTGTGCTGGCCGCTCAGAGCCTGGAGCCTGCTTTGGATTCGGTGTCTCCCCCTCTCTGTGCCCCTCCCATGCTCATGTTCTGTCTGTTTCTGTCTCTCAATAATAAATAAACATTAAAAAAATTTTAAGTTATATTTTGTATGAAACCATTTCTTTGACATTTTTGAACAGACAAAATCATAGTGGCATAGCAGTGAAGAATAGATCAGTGCTGCCAGAAGTTAAGGGTGGGGAGAAAGTTTTACCACAAAAGAAGAGCAGAAGGGAAATAAGTGTTGGGTAATGATGCCCTGTACCTGATTGTAATTGTGTTTATGTAAGTAACATGTGAGTGTGTCAAAATTCCTAGATCTACACGCAAAAAGTCAATTTCATTGTAAGTTCATTTAAAAATAATATTTAAATACACATGCATGTTCATATATAGCATGTATGTCATTGCCAAGATGATTTCACCTTAGTTATTATCCTCCATATTTTATCACAGTGCTACTAGATTTATGTCTTGGCTTCTTGGCTTATCAACACGAATCTTGAATTTTTCTTTTCATTTTTCTCTATATAGACCAATCTACAATCAAATTGGTTCTTTCAGAACAACTAAATTCTAAGAATAGGTCAAGATAATGGAAGCTTATGAAGATACTCAGAAATGGAGTATGAATGAGACAATACCTAACCCCCTTTCGATCAGTGTCTGGCACAGAATAGTGTCCCCATGAGCCAGAGATTATTAAGGTTTTTCCTATACATTTCTTTATATAACCTTCCAATTCTTCCAACTTGGCATGGTAGATATTGATGACCTATTTTTACCGAGGAAGAATCACGAGGCTCAGAGATGAGCAGGTGCAAAGAGACAGCAAGACCAGAGCAGGGATTCAAACACAGGCCTTTCTACCCTAGTGTCTTAGCTCCTTAAAAAAAAAAAAAAAAAAAAAAGAACTTCTATCCCTATTTTAGTCCAAAAACTTGAAACATATTTTGTCTTAATTCTGTGCAATGCTCTGGACGTTTTCTGGGAGATGATGGTGAATATTCCGAGGGATGGTGGCTATTTGGACACATGGGAGAAATCATTGCCTGCCCCTCTAATGCCCAGTGTGGAGGAGGGGCATTGAGTGCAGGGGAGGGGTCTGCATGTAATATCCTAGAGCAGCAAATTGCTAGATTCTCGAACGAGGGCCAGTTGTTTTTACCAACCGCATTGGAGTATGAACTTAAATCTCCGAGGAGGTGATCTACTCGTGCCCTCGTGGAAACCGAGCCAAGAATCAATCTAAGTGCTCTACTGGACAGATGACAAAAGGCTTTTCTGAAATAAATCTTTCTACTTTTCTTTATGTGAGACTTACCACCACTAGAGACCGTCCAGAGCCGAATAAAGCTGTCCATATATTACCTCAGGAAACCAGCACCACAAACAACATGAGAATACTCTAGATCTAACAGACACTGACCCACTACATGCTCATTTCCTTGACCATAAAGTCATATGTGTTCGAAATAGAACTTCTGAAAAGACTGAAGGTAAGCAAAAAAAGTTGGTCATCTTCCTACAAATTAGATATTTTCTTTCAGAAATTTTATAAAATTTTCCCAAATTGTGATTATGTGACAGAAAGTGGCATGCCTTGCTTAATTACTTAACATACACTGCAGTTGCAGTGTATTCACACACCATTAAGCAGCCTCAAAGACTAGAGTTTTTTTCAATGACTTTGTAGTATTTCATCATATGAATACATGCTAATTTAGGTTTAGTTTTTCTTGGTTACTCGTTGTTCAATGTTGGCATTCAATTACTAGAATAGCAGTATGGATAATGGTGTTGTTCATAATATTGTGTGAATCACTTTCTAGTGACAAATTGGTGTTATGTGGGATTGCTCAGATGTTGGTACCTTTAGCCAAACTGTCTGTTAGGACCTTTTGTCAACTCACAGCCCAATAAGCATGGTTATAAGAGAATAAACATTTCCCTAAAATCTGGTCAAGGATAGATATTGTATTGAATATGTGGATTTTTTCTTTTTAAAAAAAATTTTATGTTTAGTTATTTTTGAGTGAGAGAGAGAGATCATGAGCTGGGGAGAGGCAGAGAGAGAGGGAGACATAGAATCTGAAGCAGGCTCCAGGCTTCGAGCTGTCAGCACAGAGCCCGATGTAGGGCTCAAACTCATGGACTGCAGGATCATGACCTGATCTGAAGCCAGATTCTTAACAAACTGAGCCACCCAGGTGCCCCGGGTTTTTTTTTTTATAGTACTGCAATCATCACTTTTTTTAGAATTAGTAAGATTTATCATATGACTACATTTGCCAGACTATCATCTACCATTTAATATAATTTAAGTTGAAACATCATGCATTTTTGGTTTGGTTTTTGTTTTGCTATGTTTTGGATTTTTCTATTTAATTAATTTTCCCAATGGGCAATTTTCAAGAAAATACTTATGTAGACAATGAAAGCTTTCTCACTCTACCTTTCAATCCTATACTTCTCACCTTGACACTCCAGAGCCTGTGTATATATTTCAAGATATTTTTATCTGCATATTAGCAAAAAGAACCTTATCTCTATTTATCATATTTTCTTTATTATAATCACTGTTTCAACTTAATATACTTGTATGTAAGTCATTTAATACACATACAAAGATTCTAATTTCTCAGAATTGAATTGCTGGATTACATGATATGTTCATTTTTCATTTCCATGGATAATGCTAATAAAATTCCCATAGAAATTACACTAGTTCTTATTCCCACAGTGTATGGAAATCCCTGCTTCCCTATATCCTATTGGCACAATATGTTATCAAATCTTAAATAAAAATCTTTCTTTTTTGAATGTGTAATTATTTTTGAGAGAAAGAGAGAGAGACAGAGCACAAGCAGTGGAGGGGCAGAGAGAGAGGGAGATGATGAACCAAAAGCAGGCTCCAGGCTCTGAGCTGTCAGCACAGAGCCCAACGTGAGGCTTGAACTCACCGAATGTGAGATCATGACGTGAGCCTAAGTCGGATGCATAACCGAATGACCCACCCAGGCACCCCCAGGAAAATCTTTCTGAACCTGATTGGTAAAAAGGATGCATTCTTGTAGTTTTCACTTGAATTTTTCATCCGAAGACAGAAACTTATCAGCTTCTTGTGCATATGAGAGCCATTTCTACTTTGTTTTTGTAACACAGGGCATCTATTCAAATGCTAGTCTCATTTTCCATTAGGTAGTTGTTCTTTTAGTGATTTCTAGAAGCTCTCTATCCCCTAGGAGATCAGCCCTTTGTTGGGATGTGCAAATGCTTTCTAATTTGACATTTATCTTCTGACCTTATTTAGCATGCTTTCTTTTTGCAGTCAATATCATCATTCATTTCCGTATTGATTTCTGATATATGAGTCATAGTTAAACAGAACTTTATTCTGAAATTATGAAAGAATTTGTCTATGTTCACATCAAATAACTTTAAGGCTTTATTTTTGTGTTTAAATTTTGAGGGTTTTTATTGAAGAATTTAAAATATGCATACAAATGTATGAAAACCATTGAGTATAAAGCTGACTGAACTTGTACAAACAGAATACGCCTGTGTAATCAGTACCCAGATCAAGAAATAGGATGTTAACAAGACAGGAGAAGCACCCCCCACAGACGTCCCTGTGTCACAAGCACCCACTCCCCAAAGTCAAAGTCAAACACTGTCTTGGCTTCTGAGACAACACTCACAGTTCTTAACAGAACTCCTTCTACTACACTTTCTCCAAGTGGCTTGAAAATCATTCAGTGCTGAATAATTGTTTATTGAACAGAACCACTTACAATAATCACAACAATTACCCATATTGCCAATAGAATTGGCTTTGTACACATAAAGGGGAGTATATAGTAGGCATTTATAGATGAATCAGACATTGATATAAAATGCCTGGGACATTGTGAAGAAGGAAACTACATAAACTTAAAGATCAAAATAAAATCCCAAAGAGAACTGCCTTTCCCATCCCTACAAGATAATGTTTATTATCACTGAGTGTGCTGTTTCTGGACCTTTACCTTTAATGAATAGCAAGTCTTCCTATCCTCATTGATGCCAAAAATGAGCCTAAACCAATAACAATGCATTTTTTAATATCTCTCTAACATGCACAGCATACCTCAGAATATAGAGAGGCTTACTGATAATACTTATAAGAGATGAACGATTCACATGCCCAAAGAAAGGCAAGAAAACTAATTTTGATGAGGAGGGAAGTGAATCATTGTCTGTTGTGTAAAGTTAAAGAAACCAAACAATTGGGGTTTGCAGATAAGTGAAAAGAGGAGGAAGGGAGAATAGGATAAGGCTAGAGAAGTGGGCTAGAGCAATTCCAGAGAAAGTGGTATATATTTTTGTCATAAAAAGTAAATGCAAAATAAATTTTGGGAGACAAAAGGGAGAGAATTAAAATGGCTTTCACTATCATTGCAATATCGAGAAGATTATTTCTCTGAATAGATTGGAAATGTGAAAGTTTATAGCCTGGAAATTTAGAAAAATGAGGAAGGTGTAACTCAAAACCAGAGAAAGAGCAAACACAACAATAGAACAACATTCAACAATGGAAGAAAAATCTACCTTCTTCACCGCCTGGGCAGTTCCATCCCAAGGTTGCCTGTAACGTTCTCATTGCTAAATTTGATTCTTTTCATTTCTCATTTTACTTGACCTCTCTATAGTTTTTGATGCTATTGATCACTATCTCTTCCTTGAAATTCATCCATCCTTTGCCTGCTGTGAAACCAGTTTCTTCTGTTTCACTTTAAATTCTCTTATCACTTCTGCTCAATCTCTGTCTAAGTGTGGTTCCCCTCAATGCCAGAGCCTGAGCAAGAACTCATGTCCAGGGTTTACTCAGGAGGAACAGTCAGTGAGCGCAGGGGTGGTGAAGGAAGGAGGAAAAGGTGATAAAGAACATATTATGTTATTCACTCCTGTGAGCAGCTGGGCTCAATTCCCCTGTGGAAACCTGATTTCTAGGACCTCACTCGACACTGTCTTAACTTGGGTTCTTCCCAAAAGCAGAATAGGAGACAAGGATTTGTGGATAGATATTTTATTTTGGAGTTATTCCAGGATGTAATATTGAAGGCCCAAAAGGGAGACAGAGGGAAAGAGAAAAACACTGCATAAAGGTACACTACTGAGGTCATCACTGAGGGTAACTGGGGCTAGCTTCTCTCTGGAGCCTTCTAAGAAACATAGAGACCGCTTCTCAGAATTGCCCACCTGAGGATCAACCAGAAGTGTTTAACTATCAACTCCCATCCCAAACCTATCTGTTGAAGTCTGCCCCTGGGGTCATTAATGCTTTGCATTTCCAGGCCGGACATGCATGCTTGACTAACAGGCTCCTGCTGGTGTCTAAAGTATTAGGGAAACTTAGTACAAAAGGTAAGAGATACATGGCATATCCTAAGGGTGAAATGCTTTCTACATGTGGTACATCATAGATCACTAGGCACTGTCTGCCAAAGGATAGCCAAAATTAGAGATGAAGATATAAGTCAAGGCCCCACATGTCTGACATGTCCCTTACATATACTCTCCTTCCTTCACTCACCCATCAATCAAAATGATTATGACATGGATTCTGTTCTCTCCATGGTCTTGACTCACCTCCACGCTAAGATTATTATTTCATTGAGCACCTTTATGCTTCCGTAATGGAGACACGATTGATAATACTATCCTGTAATTGTTTTCCTGGAATATCTTCCAATTTCTGTTGGTCTTCTGCAAACTGATGGGATTGGACTAATTCCTTTTGTGAATAGAAAGGAAAATATTTCTTTCAATTTTATTGTGACTAATTGACAACCATAAAAACATACCTGTAAGCACACGGTCTTCTTGCCTTTGAAGGATGGAGGCTACCATGGTCTAGACAGCATGTTAGCAGTTAGAAAAATGGAATCTGAAACAATGCATTTGTTTTAAGTCCTAAGTGTTGGGTCACTGGCTGAGGTTTTCTGCTTCTTGTTTGCTAATATCCCAGGCTCTGAACCTCAGCTTCCTTTTCCCATCCCCACATAAGTTCTTTCCTCCAGGGAGGCCTTGCCTCCTACCACATAAAACTTTTTGGTATTTTTCTCTGTTTGTTTTGTTTTGTTTTTTTGCCTTGAGCTTTCTCTCACTGTCCCGTGTTTTCAAATAGGGATGGTAGCATGAAGACTGGTATGTGAATTCTGATCTGACTCATGTCTCTTACACATATGTGTGATTCATTGATTAGTTTCCACCAGTGACCTATCAAGTTACAGTCAACACAAAGGTTTTTGAAAGTTTGTCAGTAGGATATATTCAGGAAAGTCCAGACAAATGCCAAAGTTGGGATTATGGAACTCAGATGATATTTTAGGTAGGGCTTAAAATGCAACAACCAAGATGCAAACGATAAGAAAGACTTAATGGGAAAGGACGTTGTAGCTTAAAAGATCAGAAGCGATTTGTGGAGATTTGAAGCAAACCACAATAAATAACTCAAGACAATGTCACCTTGCTGCTCCTTACGTAAAATGAAAAGATACATTTCTATCTAGAAATGGTATGCTTTTTCCATGCATGTAAGAGACATATAAGGTGTCTCTGTGGGTTCTCTCAGAACTGACACACTCCAGAACAGCTCCTATTTGTGCATATTGTTCCCTAGGTTCATCAACACAGACTTGTCTCGTCTCTCTCTCTCCTCTTTTATTCTTTTTTCCTGATGATGAAGAATGTCTTCTTTACCTCTTCGCCAGACTTCTCCTTGTTGTCTCTGAAGATGACCGTGTACGTGAGTTTGGGTTAGTCTGAACATATGTCACCTGGGCAAAATAGTTCTGACCCCAGATGAAAGACAGCCAAGCAAACCACAATTGGCAGACCACCTCCAGGAGTAAGGGTGGTGTTCAAAACTATGGCATAAGAGGTAAACATCAAAGCTAGAGAAGATAAATGTTGTCAAAATCTCCAAGGAGTTAATGGTTAGGATGGGTTCCTTGGAAAGCAGAGCCTGATATAAAAATTCAGATTCACAAGATTTATTGAGAGAATGTCCTTCGGGACCCGTTTAGGAAATTGAGAAAGAAAAGAATTGCATAGGAAAAGGGCCAAACAAGCTTGTGATCTCAGAGTCTTATCCAAAAGGAGAGGGGCGCCTGGGTGGCTCAGACAACTGAGTGTCCAACTTCAGCTCAGGTCATGGTCTCACAGTTCATGAGTTTGAGTCCCACATGGGGCCCATTGCTGTCTGCACAGAGCCCACTTGGAATCCTCTATCCCCCTCTCTCTGCCCCTCCTCAACTTATGCTCACTCTCAAATAAACATTAAAAAATTTTTTTAAGTCTTTGGGACTTTTTTTTTTTTTTTTTATTTCTAGGAGAGAGAGAGACAGTGTGAGCAGGGGAGGGTCAGAGAGAGAGGGAGTCACAGACCGAAACAGGCTCCAGGCTCTGAGCCGGCAGTCAGCACAGAGCCCGACGTGGGGCTCGAACCCACAAACCGCGAGATCATGACCTAAGCGAAAGTCGGACGCTTAACCGACTAAGCCACCCAGGCGCCCCAAAGTCTTTGGGACATTATTCAGAAGACAGAACCATCCCCACTTGAGGCAAGAGTGCTTCACTTGTGTTCCCTCATATTGCTTAGTTGTTGCCAGCTGGCTGCCCCTATGTATGGAGGGCAGCATATCATCTCTAACAGGAAGCCAGCTCCCCATCAGCCAAGAGCAATTCACCATAGAAAGAAGGCTGTAAGTCGTTAGCAGTCAATATTCACACCATTGGAGGATGGACACGCCACCTGGCTTTGGGGATCAGGTACTTTCCTAAATGTAGTTCCGCATGAGAAGTTGAAATTTTATCCACTGAGGGCCTTGGAAGTTCCTAGCTATGCCCTCCTCCTTGCAACCTTCAGGTAACACGTTGGACCATGTTGAGCTCAGTACTTGAGACTCAGAGCTCTTCCCCGATGCCTCTATCCACCCTCAGAAAGACATTTACAGAGATTCTTCAAGCTGCCCCAAACAGTATGCTGTCTATAGCAGAACCTTCCACTTGGTTTCATGTGAGCTACTCATACAGAAGCCCAGAGAGGCATTAATTTTGAAAAAACGCAAGTAGTATCTGAGACACAGTAGGAAAAGTGCCGAAAGTGATCACGAGATCAGGATGCCTAGAATTGGTGATATGTTGTCAGCGAAAGGAGACAGAAGGCTGCATAGTGGGGCAGAACCCAAATCACGAAGGGATGAAAGGCCAGAAGCCAATGGAAGAGAAGGACAACTGTGTACAACACAGCTTCAGGACAGCAGAGGCCCCGCCAAACCTCCAGGCTGGCACGGAGGCCTCCTACTGAACACGATGTCTTGAAGCATCAGCCTGAGCTTATCTGGCCTTACTGTCTTCCGAGCCGGAGGGGAGAGCACGGGTCACAACTCCATGGAAATAAGCCCTGAGCTGGGTTGCCCATGGGAGGGTTTATCGCCGTTGTAGTCACTGCCTTTCTGAGGAGAGGAGAGAGGAAAAGAGGTGGTGTGGTCGTAAGAGCTTACTTTGATGCCTCAAGCAGCTGGCTTCCCCATCAAGTTTTCCTTTCCAACTATCCTAATTAATTTGAATGATCATTTTGGACTCTCTGGTTACCATTAGGGGAGCCAAGAATTATTCCATGGCAACAGGACCTGATACTCGATGAGCAACTTTTAATCAACATCAGTGCTTTAACCAGAAAGGGCTTGATATCCAGGAAAGCAATAATGCACATATTAGCTTTTGGATGGAACATGTGGATAGCTTCAGGAAAGAAAAATACACCAATCTCCTATAATATCGCTAATGGGCTTCATTAGGACTGGAAAGCTATATTTAATAGCCCCAAATCTCTTGTTTGCACCTCCCTAACAGCCAGCTACTCCCACTATTCTGTGACTGTTCCCTGATGATGACATGCTTGTGGGCTGAGGGTAAGTCTCCATTACTTAAGCAATTATTTAATTGATCTCTCAGTATAAAATATCATCCTTCCTGCTAACTTGTGCTTATAGCCCAGAAGGGCAGGCTATGACATGTGGGGTGGGGAAGTGGAGAGGTCCTTCTCTGACAAAAATACTTCTTATTTTTCAATAATCACATTTGTGGGTCTTGTCTACATCTAAATGGAGCTAGATGCCTGGAAGACCCCATGACTCTGGAAGCAATGGACAGGTCACCTTCCAGTAACTGTTCTAACATTGCATGCATTAAGAGCTTGCTCTTTTGGGGGTGCCTGAGTGGCTCAGTCTGTTAAGCGTACAACTTTGGCTCAGGTCATGATCTCATGGTTCGTGGGTTCGAGCTCCACATCAGGCTCTGTGCTGACAGCTCAGAGCCTGGAGCCTGCTTCAGATTCTGTATCTCCCTCTCTCTCTGATCCTCTCCTGCTCATGCTATCTCTCTCTCTCTTTCTCAGAAATAAATAAAAAACATTAAAAATAATTTTTAAAAGAGCTTGCTTTTTTTGTATGGAAACCAACTTGACAGTAAACTATTTAAAAAATAAATAAAATAAAATATTAAAAAAGACAACATCGTTTTTAAACTTTTTAAATACTTGAAAAATATATCTACCATAAAATTCATCATGTTACTGTTGTTATGCACGACTGTGGGTTTTAATAAGCATATAGAGTCATATAACCACCACCACCATCAGGGTACGGAATAGTTTCCTTCCCTCATAGCAAACCATTCCCTCCTGATGCCCAGTTGATGTCATGCCTTCCTTCCACCTGAATCTCTGAAAACCACTAATTATTTTCCCTCTAAACCTGTAGTTTTGCCTTTTCCAGATGTCATATAAATGGAATGATACAGTGTATAAAATTTTCTGTGTGGCTTCCTTCAGTCATTTTAATGCATTTGAGGTTCACTTATGCTGCAATGTTTATTGGCTCTTCCCTTCTTTTTATTGCTGAATACTATTCCATTGTATGGATGTACCACAGTTGGTTTAGCTATTCACTCTTTGAAGAAAATTTGTGTCATTTCTAGTCTGGGCTGTTGCAAAACATACTGTTATAAACATTCATGTATATAACATGAATTCATGCATAGATTTTTGCACAAATGCAAATTTTTATTTCCCTAAATACATAAAAGTTATATTACTGGATCATAAGGTAAAAATATGTTTTACTTGATAAAAAACTATCTGTTTTCCATTGTGGCTTTCTCATTTTCATTCCCATCAGAATGGGACTTCAACAATTGTAACCTCTAAGATTGTAACCTCAACAATGCTTGGTTTTTCAGGACATTTCTGTTTGTTTCCTTTTGCCTTTTAAAAAGATGTGCAGTGGCATTTCATTGTGGTTTTAATTTGCAACTTTTAATTACTAGTGATGTAGAGTATATTTTCATGTATTTACTTGCCATCTTCCTTTTTTGTTATTGATGTTGCGGTGTCTGATAAAATGTTTTCGTGTATTTTCATTGGTTTCATGTTTTCTTCTAATGGAATTTTGAGAAGGTAGTGAGTCCTATTTCAGACAACTAAGTGATAAGTATTGTCTCCCCTTCTGTAATTTATCATTTCATCCCCTTGGCAGTGTCTTTCAAAGAGCAAACATTTTAAATTTTGATAAAATCCAACTTATCTTTTTTAATACATTGTGTTTTTGGTGTGAGATCTAAGATCATAAAGACTTTTTCTAACAGTTCTATATTAGTATTTGTATTAGTCTATGATCCATTCTGAGTTAACGTTTATGTAAGATGCTTCGAGTAGGGGCACCTAGGTAGCTCAGTTGGTTAAATACCCAACTCTTAATTTTGGCTCAGATCATGGTCTCACAGATGTGGAATCAAGTCCTACATCAGACTGTGCTGGGTGTGGAACCTGCTTGAGATTCTCTCTCTCCTTCCAACCCTCCCGCCACCTCCCCCCTCAAAAAAATGCCAGGTATAGGTCAAGATTAGCTATTTTGCATAGGGGAATTTAATTTCTTCAGCATCATTTGTTGAAAAAAATCTCCTTTCTCCATTAAATTGTACTTTCATCTTGGTCAAAAAACAATGTACCATATGTGTGTTAGTTGGTATCTGGACTTAATATCCTGTTCGATTGACCTATGTGGCTAATTTTTGCCAATAACATACTGACTTGTTTATGGTAGTACTAACGTTAGGTCTTAATGTCAGGTAACATAAGCATTCAACTTTGTCCCTCTTTTATAAACTGATTTTGACTATGCTAGTCTCTTTTACAATCCAGAAACTGTGTTTGAATCACATTTTGTTGCTACCTGAAAAAAAATTCTGCCAGGATTTTTATTGGGATTGTGTTAAATCTATATATCAATTTGGGGGAGAATTGACATTTTAATTCAATTAGAAAGGGATTACCAAGATACATAAGGAAAGTTTTGGGAGTGATGTATATATTTGCCATCTTCATTATTGTGATGGTGTCATGGAGGTACACATATGTTAAATCCTATTAAATCATTCAATTTAAATTTTTTTATTTTTTATTTTTTTTTTTAATGTTTTATTTATTTCTAGGAGAGAGAGAGCGTGAGCAGGGGAGGGTCAGAGAGAGAGGGAGTCACAGACTCTGAAGCAGGCTCCAGGCTCTGAGCTGGCAGTCAGCACAGAGCCCGACGCGGGGCTCGAATCCACGAACCGCGAGATCATGACCCAAGCGAAAGTCGGACGCTTAACCGACTAAGCCACCCAGGCGCCCCTCAATTTAAATTTTTTTAATGTTTTATTTATTTCTGAGAGAGAGAGAGAGAGACAGCGTGAGCAGGGGAGGGTCAGAGAGAGAGGGAGTCACAGACTGAAACAGGCTCCAGGCTCTGAGCTAGCTGTCAGCACAGAGCCTGACGCAGAGCTCAAACCCACGAACCATGAGATTATGACCTAAACCGAAGTCCGATGCTTACCAACTGAGCCACCCAGGTGCCACTTAAATCGTTCAATTTAAATACAGGCAATTTATTATCTGTTAACTATATCTCAATAAGTCTATTTTTAAAGTACCATAATTGTTTTAATCAACAGCTAACATTCATCAAGAGTTAACTGAGGCCTTGGGGAGTTTATCTGGTATGTGGCTCCCTCCCTCCATCAGGAATTTTGACAGGGTGACCTGAAGGCAGGTGAGTGGTTAAAATCTTGAGTTTCAGAGTCAGAGAGACACAGATTTCAAATCCAGCTCCACCTTTTGCTAGGTTTATGACTTAAGAGATTTTGTCAATATAAGTTAAGTCATTTGTTCACTGGGTATAATAATACTACCCAAACCACTAGGTTAGTAGGACCATTAACTGACAGGATGCAGGTGAAGACTGATATTATATGCAAACCAGCTATTACATACGTACATGTATTATATACATAAATACAACACACACACTCACACACACACACGGTAAAAATTCATTACATTGGACAACGAAAGTAAAGCCAGGAACTTTGCACTACTAGTTTTCTCCTCTGATATTTAGATTGATGATAAAATCTTGATACAATGTCATGCTGAGACAAATCTCAGAATTATCTCAAAAGAAGATGAAATTCTTCACTCATGCTAGCTTTTCCTAAACATTGTGGTAAAATACACATATTAAGTTTACCATCTTCATCATGTTTCAATGTGAAGTTTAGTAGTGTTAAGTACATTCATACTATTGTGCAACCAATAACCAGAACGCTTTATCTTGCAAAACTGAAACTCCAAACCTCTATTTGAAATTTTATATGCAATGGAGAAATGAGCTTCCACTCTGCCCTCCCTCTAACCCCTAGAAACTACCATCCTACATTCTGTGTCTGAACTTGATTATTGTAGGTAACTCATATAAGCAGAATCATACAGTATTTGTCTTTGTGCAATTGTCTTTTTCATTTAGCATACTACCTTCAAGGTTCATCCATGTCACAGCATGTGTCTGAATTTCCCTTCTTTATAAGGCTGAACAATGTTCTGTAGTAAATATGATATATACATATACACATATATATCACATTTTGTGTACTTATTCATCCATCAATGGACACATAGGTTGCTTCCACCTTTTGTATTATGAGTAATGCTGCCATGAACATGACTGTACAGATATCTCTTTGAGCCCCTGTTTTCAATTCTTTGGGATACATACCCAGAAGTAGAATCACCAGATAATAGAGTAATTTTATTTTTAATTTTTGAGGAACCACCATCCTGTTTTACATCCTAGTTGCACCATTTTTCAGTCCCACCAACAGTACACAAGGCTCCAATTTTTCCACACCCTCACTAACACTTATTATTTTCTGTTTTTTGTAATGGTGACCATCCTGGTAAGTGTAAGATTATATCGCACTGTGGTTTTGATTAGCTTTTGACCTGGGATCATCTCTAAATACTTGGAGGCAGTTTTCAAAGCAATAAAAATAATAAGAATATTTTCATTCCCTCTGGAAACAGGTTACAATGTAACTTGTCCAGATGAATTCATATAGTATTTTACATGCATTTGCTTATTTTGGCAAATGAAGGTGATGAAAAGACTATAATGTAAAGGCAGAGTCTTCTTATTTTTATATCTTCTCTTCTTGTAAAGACTTAAGCAAACTTCAGTGATATAGGAGAAGTGATATAGGATATGCTAAAAAAAAATAGTGTTGAATTTAAGTCTTTCTTTTTTAAATTTTCTTCCTCTCATTCTCCCTCGCCTCCCTTCTCAACCCCTCTATCTTCTATTCTTTTCCTTTCTCCTGTTTATCATCTTCTGACTTTGACTGAATCAGAAAACCAGTCTCTGAGAAGGACGTAATTTGGGAAGAAACTTCCTTGGTGCCAGATTCATTGATTCCAGAGCCTTTTAACCAACCTCTTCCGATTGGATCCCAGAGCCTCTCCCATGCTCCAGAGTAACCTAGGACAGGCGATCGAGACAGCCATGCTGGTGAGGACCTAGGAAGACTCCCCGATCAGCAGTCTGGTGGTCCCTCACTTCTCGTTGAGAAACAAAAATACTGATCCTGTAAGAATGTGTATCTAGTCCCCATTGTGTTATGCATTCTTTTAAAAGTCTTTAAACTTACTAACATGTTCCCTGATCTCTTAATTAAAATAGTTGAACTAGGGGCACCTGGGTGGCTCAGTTGGTTAAGCATCCGACTTCAGCTCAGGTCCTGATCTCGTGGCTCGTGGGTTCAAGCCCTGCATCGGGCTCTGTGCTGACAGAGCCTCGGGCCTGTTTCAGATCCTGTGTCTCTCTTTCTCTGCACCACCCCCCTTGTTCGCACTCTGTCTCTCTCTGTCTCAAAAATAAATAAGCATTAAAAAAAATAAAATAGTTGAACTAGATGATCTCTTGGTTCCTTAAAAATTCAAGAATTCTGTCACCTGATCATTTTTATCCCAGGAGGAGCTAATCATGCTGATGGTGCCTTAAATTGGGCCTACTGTAAATGGTGAGATTGTGTACATCATTAAAACTAATGACATGGGATATAGCATGCCACACCATTTTAAATGACAATCCCACAACAAAAAATGTTATAATTAGAGATGTTAATAGCAAGTTCCTTTGATGTTAATGTACGCGCACACACACACGCACATCACTTTATCTGTTCCAAGTACTTCTTCCAAGCATAAATCTAGCGACAATACAAGTGTCACCTTGGATTACTCTCCATCACACGGCCCAGGATCATAGCAGATGACAGACGACAATCTGATCTAACCTAACTCAACATATGTGTCCTTTTCCCTGACAAGTTTAAATAAAGCAGGACTTGGTTACAATTTATAGAGATTTAGGAGGGATCTGTTCCCTACCCAGTCCACTTTATCAATGTGCCATCTCTTCCTCAATTTAACTTTTTCTGTTGCAAGCTCTGGATAGAAATGTATTGCCTGTGATCAAAATTAGGGATCCTTAAATAACACAGATGATGTTGCACGATTAAAGTTCAATCATATTAAGTTGCTTAAGCATTCCTTGACCCTCTGTTGTTTGCCACGCTCCATGCTAGGCTAAAAGGAGGATAAACATGAGTAAATTCTAGCCCTGCCTTGACAGAACTAGTGAACTGGCAAAAGATACAGATACATTGTGGGCAAGATGAGTTAGTTCTTCACCAAACTTATCTTTTTTTTTCTTCCTAGAGTTAGGAGTCCAGTTTTCAATTTCATTTTTAGTTAGATGTGTCTGGATGTGGTCAGTGGAAGTAGATAGAGGGCAGGTATGCAATACTAGACCATGCCCATGATTATCTCCTGCAAGCACGTCTAACTCCTCTCACAATTCTACCTGCCAGTTGGATGTCAAGGCCTGGGGTGATCTTGGGATACAGGTATTGCAGGAAGGAAAAGCTCTATGAACCCAGTCCCCTGAATAACTGTGAGGCTAAGCTTTCCTGCCCTGGCACTCCCCCATGCCAACTGAACTTCACTTGAGCAAGAAATAAATTTTTACTGTATTAAGCCATGAGAATTTTAAGGCTTGTCTCCAAGAGCAACTAGTGTTACCTCAAATGTTATAAATTTACACAGAACAATTTTAATATGGAGCACTCAATTGGCTGTCATAAAAGTTCAAGGTGTCACTTGGAGAATAGATATTTTGAAAACTAATTTGGCAGCAGCTTAACTTTTAATTTCCTAGTTTTTCTGCAAACTGCATTGATGGAAAAGGTAAAAGTCAGAGAGTCTACAAATCCCACACTCCTTGTCAGGGGTTTCAAAAGCTCCTGGATGAAGGTGGAACAGCACAAGAAGGCATAAAGTTACATCAGGTGTGGGAAGGAACCACAGGTAAGGCAGGGATCCCCTAGACATGGAAGTTTCCACATATTACAAAAAAATATTAATCCCCTGAAGAAGAGGACCAAACCGTGCATGAGACCCACTGTAAAGTGGACTGTGAATGAGTAGAGCATGAACATTTTGGGCAACAGAGAAAGAAGACATGGAAAGGTTCCAGGAGGTTCACAGATGACAGTCCTCAGCAATGACCACCTTCTAAAAGAAAAAAGGAAATTCTAGAAGGCAGTAGCAGTATCCCTTGGTAGTAGAAACTGGCAAAAGGAATTGAGAAAATCAGGACTAGCGGTAGAAGTCCTCTTGAACAAGATAGGATCTAAATCAGAAGATGAGATACAGGGGCATCTGGGTGGCTCAGTCAGTTGAGCGAACCAACCTTTGATCTCAACTCAGGTCATGATCTCATGGTTCATGAGTTCAAGTGCCACATCAGGCTCTGTGCTGACAGTGTGGAGACTACTTGGAATTCTCTGTCCTATCCCATTCGTGCTCCCTGTCTCAAAAATAAATAAATAAACTTTAGAAAAATGGAAAAAAAGATGGCATACATGTTAAAAATTGTCACATAAAGGAAAAAAGGAGACAGTCCTTTGGTTAAGAAACTAAGGAAGATGCTACAATCTTTCCCACTTAAGGAAGATACTCTCATATTGTTACTAGGAGAGTACTTTCATTTGATAATTCAATCTAAGTTTTTTTTTTAAGGTATAAACAAACATTTACCTACAGATACTGTTAGTGAAGTAATCTGGAAAACAGCAGCAAGATTTCCGTACAGCAAATGCTCATCAAAAAGCATTAAAAAGTTTTTAACCCAACATTGCAACATGAAAAACAATAACCACTAAACAACAAGATAAACATTTAGGAAAGTGATGACCAGATAACAAGAGGTGGTGCCTAGTCAAGGTAGGAGGTGAAATGGAAGCTGAAAATTAGGAAAGAAGTGGAAAAATAAATAAATAAAATTTTATTTATTTAAAAATATTTTAATGTTTATTTATTTTTGAGACAGAGAGACAGAGTGTGAGTGCGGAAGGGGCAGAGAGAGAGGGAGACACAGAATCCAAAACAGGTTCCAGGCTCTGAGCAGTCAGCACAGAACCCAACACAGGGCTCGAACCTGCAAACTGTGTGATCATGACCTGAGCTGAAGTTGGATGCTTAACTGACTGAACCATTCAGGCACCCCCACCTCAAAAAAAATAAAATTTTAAGTTTAACTTATTTTTGAGAAAGAGAGAGTGCGTGTGCATGCACATGCAAGCAGGGGAAGGGCAGAGGAGGGGGATGGCAGACAGCAGGCTCTGCTCTGACAGCAGAAAGCCTGATGCAATGTGGGGCTCAAACCCAGGACCCATGAGATCCTGATCTGAACTGAAATGAGATGTTTAACGAACTGAGCCACCCAGGTGCCCCCAAAAGAAATAAAAATTTTAAATGAAAACTACGTTAGAAAGGAAAACATGGGACAAAAACAAAGTCATCAAAAAAAGCATAATAAAAGGCAAGAATGAAGACAAAAACAGAACAGGAAATGAAGAAAGAGGAAAATGGTTTAGAGAGAGTATTGATATGTAAAATAGTCAAAACGCACATTTGGGATTTTTGAGGAAAAATCTCAAAACAAGGGTACAGGGAAAATATTTAAAATTTAAATTAAGAAACTTTCCTTAAATAAAGGGAAATTCTAATCTACATATTGTAAGAACACACTGTATTCTAGAGAGAAAGAAAGAAAGAAAGAGAGAGAGAGAGAGAGAGAGAGAGAGAGAAAGAAAGAAAGAAAGAAAGAAAGAAAGAAAGAAAGAAAGAAAAGAAAAGAAAGAAAAGAAAACCTGATGCCCCAAAGTCAGCACGAATATAATATGAGCAAATGTATTACACTTGAAAGACAGAGAAAGGATCCTTTGGACATCCAAGCATAAAGATCAGGTCATTCTTAGGGAGATAAAATTGGGCCAACCATGAGACATTGAAAAAATACCAAAGCAACACTTCAAGCTAACAGGAAGGAATGCGAGCCAAGAATTTTATATTCTGCCAAGTGGTAATAGCTACAGACTATTTTGGTTTTGTAATGTCTCAGGAAATATTGTACCTATGTGCCTTTTTGAGGAATCTGCTAGATGGTGAGAAAGTCTTCAGCAAGATGCTGGGTGAACAATGAATGCATTTATCTATAGAATTAAGAATAACCCAAAGGATTACAAGATAAAATGCAATTGTACATTTCTAAAGATCAGAAAAAAGAAGAAAATAGATGAATGACTTTATACGTATATATATGATAGAGATATATCATATATATATATATCACCAAAAAAATGTCAGTGGGCTATTAAAGAAAATAAATGTTCAGATCAGATCACAAAAAAAACCCAACAATGTATGTGCCATATGTAAAAGTCACATCTAAATCAAGTAATTCAGACAAGATAAAAATAAAAAGATAGGCAAGGTATAATAATCAGTCACAAACCAAAAAAAAAAAAAAATCAAGGGGCTCGATCGTAATATCAAAGAAGGTAATTTGGGGCAAAAATATTAAATTCATCAAAGAGGAGCATTATATTACTACAAGGTAAAATACTGTGGTGGTCTGAATAATAGTACTCCCCCTCCCAAAGATTTCCATGTCCTAGTCCTGGGAACCTGTGAATATATTACCTTATATTTCAAAGACTTTGTAGAAATGATCAAGTCAAGGATCTTGGGATGGGGAGATTATCCTGGATTTTCTGGATGGGCCCAAGTTAATCACAAGGGTCCTTATAAGAGGGAAGCAGTTGATATATATCCAGAGAAAGAAGATGTAAGAATGGAGCAGAAGTCAGGCAGAAGATACTTTGAAGAGAAAAGAAGGGGCCACAAGCCAAAGAATGTAGACAGTTTCAAAAACCTGGAAAAGGCAAGGATGAGATTCTCTCTGGAGCCTCCAGAAGGAACTAACCCTTCTGGCAATTTGATTTTAATCCCCTTAGATTTATTTTAGACTCCTGACCCACAGACCTGAAAGTGAATGAACGTGGGTTTTTTTTAAACCACTAGGCTTGTAGTAATTTGTTACAACTGGAATAGGGAAACAAATATGAGAGCATCACATAACAAAGAACCTACAAAAAGGGCTATTAGCATTCAGGAACATTCCATTTGTTCAAAATATGTTTAATTGTTTAACATATACCAGATGTGAAAGAGGGATGGGTTTCTGGTAAATTCTGGCTTGGCTTATGGCCTCTATTACATAGTTGTAGTTGGCTTACTCTGTGGTCAATACACAATAATAAAGACCCCTCATCACTAACAACAATGCTAAAAGGCACATATTATCATCACTTAGAGAAGGATAAACTGGGCTACTGCTCCTCATAAAGGGAAAGTAATTTTGCAACAAGCTAGAAATACATAGAGCTAGATTTTAACCCTCTGTCTAGCTTCAAAACTCATCTTCTTTCCATTCTAGTACATTTTAAGTATTCCTGTTTCTTGTCTGGCCTGATGCTCACATTGTGAGTAAGAACAGCGGGGGAAAGCAAAAAAAGGAAAATAAGGATTCACTGAACAGCAAGTCATGTTTTAGTTTCTTTCACGTGCATATAATGGGATCCATTTGTCTAAGTGGGGAAAGTGACAGCAACAACCACCAGAGAACTGTGGATTAGGGAGCATATCACCAATGCTAAGTGGTCTAAACCCAAATATGTAACTCACGGCATGCAAACCTCACTGAAATAAATCCAATATATTATATATTGCTCCAGGACTAGTGAAGAGTGCTATCCATTCATCTGAAGCTGAAATGAATTTCCGCAAGAAAAGAAAAGGGGATTCTCCCTACCAGGCTACCATTCACCCTCTGCAAAGGAAGATAGTACAGATAGCACATAGACAGGGCATGAGGGGACCCCAAGGAGATCACACTCTTGCTCCTGGCTCAGTATATTGGGAACACAGGTCACAATTTGGGGGCAAAATCTCAGAGGTCTTTGGAGCCTCTATTCTGGGTACCAAGGTTCATCTGGCACAAAAACTCAAGAGTATTGACTGTCTACACTCACAGCCCATCTGAGGCAGGCCTGCATGGGCAGGGAAGTGGCTATGCTTCAAACACAGATTCTTCCAAGTAGCAGAGGGCATTTGGAAGGGCAGTAATGGCTCCAGGAAGCTCTGCGAGGTCCGCAGAGCAGATGTACAGTTCGACAGGTGAACCTTCTTCCTCCTGGCTCTCTAAGTTGGCAACAAAAATAAATTACAAATTGAAACTTCCCACAACAGGATATGGTTTCCCCCCCGCCCAATAACAAGCTAGAAATTAGGGGACCTAGAAAGGCCTAGCTCTTCCTGCCTCCAAAACCCATCTTCTTTCCAACAGTCTTCATTTTTCTTTTGTTTTATGGTTCTGAAAAGAGGTTTTGGATAGGATGGAAGTGGGGGAACAGCTACCACAGCAGAGGACCAGGCCACCCACTTCACAGAGCCATATCTCCCAAAAGGCCCCAACAGCCTTCATTTTAAGCCTCCCTATTTCTTCTTCTATTCTTATGCCCAAGGACTCTAGGAGAAAGGAAGAAAAGAAAGTGACAGGCTCATGGATGGATCTGTAGGTTAAGCATCCAACTCTTGGCAGCTCAGGTCATGATCTTATGGGTTTGTGGGATCAAGCTCAGCGTCTGGGGCTGAGAATGCAGAGCCTGCTTGGGATTCTCTCCCCATCCCCCTCTCTCTACCCCTCCCAACTCATGCTCTCTCTCTCTCTTTCAAAATAAACAAACTTTTAAAAAATGTTAAAAACAAAGAAAAGAAAGGGAAAAAAAAACAAAAGAAAGAAAGGAACAGGAGAAGGGGCAAGGGGAGGGAAAGGGAGAGTTGTTTGCACATCCCGAGAGGAACTGTCTGATCCTAGTACACGAGACAGCCATTGTCAGTCTCTCTCACCCAGATGGAAAGAATAGAAAGAGAAAAATCACCAAATATGTGCAAAGACTCGACACATCAAAAAAGGGAAAGTGTGAAGAATGAGATTTTTCTCACTAGGAGTCACGCCTTGATTCCACTGCTGAAAGGGAGTCCTTGACTTAGGGTGGAGCCAGGAGGGTAATTTATTTGTTTACATAAAAGGAAATTGGGTGGGGGTTGGGAACTGGAGGGTAAGAGAGAGAAGCAAATGTGAGTTTGAATCCAGACTCCATATTAACTTACTAGCCTTGAGCAAAGAATAACTGAGCTGTAGTTTTCTTAAATTAAAAATGAGGATACTAACCCTCGGTATTATTTTTGGTTCTGGCTAACGTAAGCTAAAGTGGACACTTGTTAGAAGGAAATTAATAATTTACAGGATTAACGCAGGAAACAAGATACCATTGTGGGCAAGTTAGAAGGAACACGGTAGCCTCATCCAGAATTTCCACAAAGGAAGTAAGTGCTTACAGCTTTCAGTAATTTTAAAGCTCAGTTGAAGATTTATCTTCCTGAGATTAACTGTGAATGGTCTGATTTGCTTCACATTTCCACCCTGGCTAGGGAATCTCAATTTACTGCCTAACTGGAGAGTATAAAATGGGGGAAAAGTAATTTCCTAAAAGGAAGGCAGGCCGCTACTGCCAAAAACCAAACCAAGCCAAACAAACAAAACAGTAGAATGGATGTTTAGTGGGCCAGAATAACAAATGTCTAAAACATCCTCATAAGGTGGTTATGAAGATGAGTTAAGTGACTATTGGCAAAGCATTTGATAGATACAAGCTAAAATCAGGCAGAGGAGGATACGGGTTATACGGTCCCATGAGTTAGAGGGCCACTTGGCTCTTTTTTTTTTTTCTTAAATAGTTTATTGTCAAGTTGGTTTCCATATAACACCCAGTGCTCATCCCCACAAGTGCCCTCCCCCATGCCCATCACCCCCTCCCCCTCTCCCCTACTCCCGCCAGCCCTCAATATGTTCTTAGCAGTCAAGAGTCTCTCATGGTTTCCCTCCCTCCCTCTCCCCCACTATTTTTCCCCTTCTTCTCCCCCATGGTCCTCCGTTAAGTTCCTCCTAATCCTCCTATACGTGCAAACATATGGTATCTGTCCTTCTCTGCCTGACTTATTTCGCTCAGCATAACACCCTCTAGTTCCTTCCATGTTGCTTCACATGGCCAGATTCCATTCTTTCTCATTGCCATGTAGTATTCCATGGTATAGATAAACCACATCTTCTTGATCCATTCGTCCCTTGATGGACACTTAGGCTGTTTCCATGTTTTGGCTGTTGCTGAGAGTGCTGCTATGAACATTGGGGTCCATGTGCCCCTATGCATCAGCACTCCTGTGTCCCTTGGGTAAATTCCTAGGAGTGCTCTTGCTGGGTCCTAGGGGAGTTGTATTGTTCAGATTTTGAGGAACCTCCACACTGTTTTCCAGAGGGACTGCACCCATTTACATTCCCACCAACAGTGTAGGAGGGTGCCTGTTTCTCCACAATCTTGCCAGCATCTATAGTCTCCTGATTTGTTCATTTTAGTGACTCTGACCAGCATGAGGTGGTATCTCAGATCATTTTCTCACACCATACACAAAAATAAACTCAAAATGGACGAAAGACCTGAATGTGAGACACTTGGCTCTTGAAAACAGAAACAGAACCCCTGAGGTCTTGTTTTTAGTTAAACCACTTCTGAGGGGCCAGAATAGTTTTAGCCATTTTCCTAACTCTGATCTGAAAACAATCCACAAGTCACTTCAGAACTCTTCTCCTTTTCTTCTAACCTTTATTTAGCAAGAAAAACTTTCCCTCTGGCCCTTCCTTTTCCACAGTTTCCTTTTAATGTCCCCTGGAGGGAGGGGGATTGATTGGCGGATGACAACTCTAATTGTGGCTGTATCCTTGGAAACCACAGAAAAATCAGCTATTTCTGGTGAATCTGTTATTGTGATTTTCATGACAACAGCCCAGGGTATTTTTTTAACTACTGTTTTTACTCTAATTCAATTAGAAAATAAAAAATGTTTAAAGCCAAACAGCCCTTAGATTCTCTAAGTCTGTTTCTGTTTCTTTCTATGCCTCAGTGGTGGGTATAATAAGAGCCAGGAGACAAAGCCAATACACTACTTGCCTTCCAGAGTATAGCTGCAAGAAAAATGTGTACATTATTTGGTGACAGCAAGGTGATTTATGGTCAATAATGTCTTCAAATCCCCATCCAGACAGTTCATGGCTGTGGGTCCCGATCTGGCCTGACCTTTCTCTGGAAGGTGAGGATAACTAAAAGGAAAATCATTTCCTCTGGAGGTCCAAGTTAGTGTCGAGTTCTTCCAGGCTGGAAATATGTTTGTTAACTGTCGCTGAGTACCAGCTGAAACCCACCCTCCTAAAACTCAGATTGCAGCATGAAGAGGGTTGCAGGAGTAAAGACTTCCTATCTTCTCAGGGCTCCCACTAAGGCATCAGCTGGAGGAAGAGAGATTCACTCATGGCCTTCACATCTAATGAATTTGTCTTCACATTTGTACCTAGCCAGAGGGCAAACGGGGAAAAAAAAGGAAAGGTGCTTAGTTACTTTTTTTACTGTCAATATCCACTGTTATTGCTTCCCAGCTAGAATCTCAAAACAAGTTGAAAACAGAGTCTGTCCATCCCTGGTGTGAGTTCCAGATCGCCACTCTCTAGAACATAAAATGTAGACACATATCCTAAATGTGGCCTGCCTGGTGCTCTCACCTGTGAATCTGAGTCTCTAGGGTAGATTCATGAACAGTTAGAGATCAGGCACTGCTGTATATGGTGGAAGTCAAATGGCAAGAACACCTTTGACCTTGCCAGCAGAACTCAGCACTGCATGGGGTCGGTGTGTGACCATAACTTCTGTGTGCTTCCAGCAGTGGTGACCCACGGCTCCCTGAACAGACAATTCTTGTATGAGGATGGAAGTGCTTCTCTGCCTCCAATACTTCCTTTCCAGTCCTGCTTCACCAGCCTGAAAAGGTGATTCGATCCCAAAAAAGAGAAGGAATAAAGAATAAGGGGAGTGAAACACAGAACACTTCATCTTTGTCATAAGCCTTTTCATACTATTTGGATTTTACATTTTTATACGCATAGCTTTGATAAAATTAACATTTAATCATCAGAAAGACTTGGGAGATAGGAGTTTTAGAGTTAAGTTTATTTTATATAAACTGTCCCCTCACTCCTAAATGCATCCTACAAAATCCTGCAGAAGAGACCAGAAGAAAACTCCATTTGTCAAATACTGGAGAAACTAGAGAGAAGAAAAACAGTATTGCTACTGAATATTCTTTGAGTCGTTGGTAAGAGATGCTGACTTTGAAATTGACCACTCGACCTTCAGGAGGGCTGGAGGATGCCAGACTGGCATAACCATTTAACAAGGTGTAACTGTCTGAGGGCAAAAGGTGTACAAGGCTAAAAGAAACAGCCGTAGGGTGACATGATGATCACCATGGTCTGACCCACAGAGATATATGGTTATTGCTAATTAATAACGGTGTTCTATTTGACAGGAAAGAATGGGTACCCCACAAAGGTTAGGCTTGAGATTTATAACCTTCAAATCCTAACAAAGGCAACACCAGAGCCATCATGATAGGACCCCTTTACACTTGAGTTACTTCCCAGATGCAAGTGTCTTTGAACTGAGAAAAAGCAGGGTATCCTTGAGGGAAGATTCTGCAATAACATACAGGTACTCACCATGAATCTTTCTCACAGCCTTCCCCAAAGGGCCTTGAGGCCATTAACCAGGGTAAGTGGCCATTGAGTGAAGAGATTTACCCAGACATTGAGAGGTTGTTGGAAGTTCAATTTAAATCAAAGCTAATCCCTAGGGACCTAGAATGTCATAGGAAATAATGAGGGCTTTATAGAGGTCAAGTATGGAATAGACTGTGGCATGAGTCTATCTCATGGATGCCCCAGCTGGTTCTTCATCTCTACCATGTGTATTTTCTTGGTTCCCGGGTGTATTTTAGACTAGATATCTTCAGCAACCAGCATAATCATAATTGTGATACGACCCATGGAATGTGTTTATTTTGGCAGGAAGGTGAATGAAAGTTTCTAAAACTCCTTTTCTATACCAAATGCTAAGCCAAAAATATAATGCTGTCCCTGAGGTAATCACAGAAATATGTGCCACCATTCAAGACTTGGGAGATTTATAGTGTTGATTCTTCTCACCTTGCCATTTAACTTGCCAATTTGGCTAGTACAGAAGATGGATGAGTCCTTGAGGATGACAATTAGTGGTCCTATGTTTAATTAGGTAATGACTCCATTTACAGTCGATTTTCTAGATATGGTCTACTTACTAAAGGAAATCATAATCTACAGGGACCAGTATGCTGCTATGAATCTAATCAATTATTTCTCCTTATCCCCAAAATAAGAGACACCAGAATCCATTCCTTTTTTTCTAGCAGAAAGAGCTAATCAACTCTCCCCTTCAGACTTAGCCTTATTTCAGTGTTCTATATCTGTTTCACAATTTAATTTGCCAGGACCTTGATCTTCTCACCATCCCAGAATATATCATGCTGGTTCATCATGTTACTGAGAGTAGAGAGCTAAAAGTAGCAATTACAGCAAATGTCTTGGAAATCCTTGTGTGACAGGGGTGAGGAGAAGAATCCCTTACAAATAGAGAACTACAAAATGCTTTTAATTTCTGGGGATCCAGTGATTTGGGGCATGTTGGCATATACTGTCTTAGGTGAAAGATTCCTGAATCTTGCATCCCTGGTTACTGAGAAAGAAGCAATGAAATCTTTGGGGGATTTTGCAGGCAGCATAGACCATATTTGGTTGTGCTTTTCCAATCTGTTTGTCCGGTTATTATAAACATTTCAGCTTTGGGTGGGTAAGAGGAAGAGCGAAAGGAAACTATCCAGTTGGCCAGGTTGTAAGGCAAGCAGCTCTGCCACTTGGCATTCACGACTCTGCTGATTCCACTATGCTTGAAATCCGTGGTGGATAGAGACGCTGTCTGAAGCCTGTGACAGCCCTGATGGGAAGAGTGCATTTCTTAGGATTTTATGGATTAAAAATCGTGTGCCTTCTTTACAAAGTAACTATTCCTTTGGAAAACACTCTTGCCTCTTCTTATCCTAGGGGTGATGCTTATCCATGTGCCCATTCAAACTGAGATTTACATCATGGACTGCATATTGCCTAGAAACTCCAAGCCATGAAGTCAGAGACACACAGCAGCACTCCTTTAGCAAATGGAGAAAGTGTATATGGCGCTGGACTGAGACAGTTCCCAAAGCATGACAGAAGTTGCAGGAGCAGATGGCTCACACACACAGCATGTCTCCTCTTGGCACACAACCGCCCCTCCATCAACCCACACTTTTGATCTCATGGGGAGTCTCTTATGATTAGATCAACTATAATTTATCATATAAACCAGAACATTTTTGAGCTAAAAAGTAGGCCAGGACAACAGGTCTGAAACAAGACTGCTCTAGCCAAAAATTATGGATTATCACCCCACTGTGGTGATTACCAACTGGGGGTAACCTTGACTCCCTCTCCCAAGAACCTCTAGCAATGTCTGGAGACACTTCCGGCTGTCACCAATTGGGGGAAGGTATATGATAGGTGTCCTGGTGGTACAGGCCTGGGATGCTGCTAAATATCCTAAAATGCAAAGAAACAGTTCCTTCACAACAAAGGGCCATCCAGCCTAAAATATCTTGGTACTTAGACTGAGAAGCTCTTCTATCACTACTTGACTTAGTAGTCAAGAAGTCAAGAAGAGGGGCAAAACAGTAATCAATGGAAAGTTCTGCATGACAAGCTAGCACCAGAGGAGAGTGGACAGCTCTAGCATCATACCCATGTCCAGAGGTGGACTGAGTGGGAAACAGTCAAGGAAAGGGAATAGCCGAAGTAGGCAGAAGTTTAAGGGTTACAACAAATTGTTCACCTGGACTAGAAGGAGAAAGATGCAAAAGTAATGATCCACCCAGACCTACGTGTGCAGGGTCATGTCCTTGGAAAGAACAAGGTCAGAAAATTGTCAACAGAAAGAATTGAGGAAGATATATGCTAATGGGCCACTTGTAAGTCAACTTTGTAAATGGGCCTCAGGATCCCATCACATAAGAGGAGCTTCACTAGTAAGAGGCCTATTCGAGACTTTCAGTTAACCAAGTTCTATCAGTTGGCCCAAGTTACCCAGTGAGGGTCAAAAAAAGGGGCCACAGTTGCAGAGAAGGTGACTTTACAAAGGCAAAAAAAAAAAAAAAAAAAAAAAGATGATCATTCCTTCCCAGCTCAACTGGATACCACCTTTGTTCAGGGTCTGATTTATTCTATTTCACTAACAGTAGTAACTATCTGAGAGCCCCAACTTTGGTACTGTACCCTGAGAAGTTCAGCTGGTCTCCTGGTGGCCAGGTGATTACATGGGATCCTTTCAATCACAGAAGAGCCAGTAATTTGTTCTCATTCTAAATAAAATGTATATCGGCCTTAAATTGTCTTTGCCTGATAAATATGTTCTGGCAGCACCATTCAGAAGTCTTATGACGTTAATATGGTATCATGCAGGAAGATGCCTCCAATCAAAAAATATAGTGAGAAGAATAAAACAAAAATAAAAACTTGATGTCCATGAGATTTAATTTTATTTAATGGACCCCATCTTCCAGAAACAGGTTGCCTCATACAATGTGACCTGCTGGAAGGTCAGTCACAATGCCATCTGGGAAATAACACCTTGTAAGTTCAGGGCACTGATCTTGAGGAGAAAGCTTATATTCTAAACTAAAGATAAACATATGGTGGGGGTTTTGGGTTGTTTTTTGTTGTCGGGTTGTTTTTTTTTTTTTGTTTTTGTTTTTTCAGCCAGGGAATTCAAAAAGAAATGACACATAAAGCATTACATCTAATATTATATTATATTTGTGTCGTGGTTTTCCACAAGCCAAACTAACCCCTTGCCCATATAATATTTTGTTCTTTCTTATTGTACTTTCCATGTAGAGCAATGGATCCTAGAAAATAGAAAATGCCTTTCTATTAGGCACTATATCTTACTTCTCTTTGTTTTCTCAGTACTTAGTAGACAATGGAGGTGCACAGTAAATATGTATTTAATAAGTGCATGAATAAATAAACAGCTAAGTCAGTTAATAATAAATAAAGCCAAATCGGATATTCTGTTTTTTCAAATGACCTCATAGGAAATTTGCCTTCATCTGTGAATGTTCTTACCCAAGCCAGGCATACTTAATGCTAGAAGCATTACTAAGCAAAGGATATAGTCACTTGCTTTCATTGATTTTACTGTCCACTTTTAGAGAAACAAATGAAGAATAGAAATACACTGCTCGGGCTTTTTATCACATCACCTGTTCACTGCGACTTGCTGTTTGATAAAAATCTAAATTATTTCAGTATAATCAGAATGCCAATGGCTGTACAGTGTACAGCTACATGATTCTAAAATGTAATCTACCACACCTGAAGTTACACTGCTTATATCTATCCAACTATCTTACTATCTGTTTATCTATCATTTCTCTCTTTCTTTTCTTTCTTTCTTTCTTTCTTTCTTTCTTTCTTTCTTTCTTTCTTTCTTTCTCTCTCTCTCTCTCTCTCTCTCTCTCTCTCACTCTCTCTCTCTCTCCCTCTCTTTCTTTCTTTTTGAAACAGAGAGAGAGAGAGATTGAGAGGAAGCAGGGGAGGGGCAGAGAGAGAGGGAGACACAGAATCTGAAGCAGGCTCCAGGCTCTGAGCTGTCAGCACAGAGCCCATTGTAGGACTCAGACCCACAGGCTGTGAGATCATGACCTCGAACCCACAGGCTGTGAGATCATGACCTGAGCTGAAATTGGACACTCAACCAATTGAGTCACCCAGGTGCCCTATTTCTTCCTTCCTTCCTTCCTTCCTTCCTTCCTTCCTTCCTTCCTTCCTTCCTTTCTTCTTTCTTCCTCCCTTTCTTCCTTCCTTTCTTCCTTTCTTCCTTCCTTCCTTTCTCTCTCTCTCTTTGTCTCTCTCTTCCTTCCTTCCTTCCTTCCTTTCTTATCTACATCTATCTATCTACCTACCTACCTATCTTCTCTCCTTCTATCTATTGTCTGTCTGTCTTCAGGGAAAATCAGCACAGCATATAATATCACTTCCAAACACATAATTCTGTGACACTTGAGGCATGTTTTCTTTCATGACCCCTCTGCTTTCAAAGAATCAATTTACTGTTGCACCTTGATGTGTTTGGCAAATCAAAATAGAGGAAGTACTCTCTACTTAAACTTTGGCTGAGCAGGCTTTCAAATAAATGATGGATGGATGGATGGATGGATGGATGCATAAATAAATAAATAAATAAATAAACAAACAAACAAATAAAAAGAGACTCAAATCTTGGGCATTCCCCTGCTCCAACTTGTGTTCAGTGATACAGTTTGAACACGTGTGAAGTATGATCAAGTTTTAATGGATAGGTATCTCTAAAAGAATAAAAATCCTTCAGCGTATGAAGTGAAAGATGGGAAAGGAATCATTTACAGATGTATCAACAAAGCCTGGAGGCAATTGGTAGCACCCTGCTGAATCAGTTAACTCCTGAGGCATAGTAAACCATCCCAAAATTTAATGGTTTAAAAATATATACGTGTCTTTAGCTCACACTTCTGCAGGTCAGCAGTTTGGGCTGGGTTTATCTGGATGGTTCTTCTGGTCTTAGTTGGGCTGTGATGGACTTGCAATCAGCTGCCAGACAGACTGGTAACTAGCTGCCCTAGGATACCCTCAATGGGATGCTTTGGGAACTTTTCAGCGGACTATTTCAGACTCGTTCACATGGCAACAAGAAAGCTATCGCCAGCACGCAAAGCCTCTTGAGGCTTAGGTTAGCAACTGCCCCAGCATCATTTTGCTGCATTATATTGGTCAAAGCAAGTCACATTGTCAGTTCAGACCAAAGAAGAAGAAACATCGGTTTCACGCTTTGAGGGGAGGGACTGCAAAGTCCTGTTGCCAAGGACATGGCTGCCGATGGGGGTGAGGCACTGTGGTCATACATTTTTACAATGTACTGCTCCAGTGTTCAGAGAGCGAGCTGACCAATTTACAGGGTGGCTGTCAGTCCGTGACTAATAATATAAAGAGTCTCATCTTAACGAATTAATGAATAGAATCTGGAGTTTAAAGTAAAAGGATTCCCATGGGACAAGACATTTGACTTTGGACTAGTTACTTTCCTCACCTCTGAGCGAGAGGTATTATTTTGGCCATTAAGATTAAAATTGTCAGTGAGGTGCTCTGCCCGAATTTGAAAACAAAAATATGCTGAGACCTTATATAATACTTGACATGTCTTTATTGTAAACTAGGTGCGTGATGCAGACTCGGGCAAGTCACTTAGACTTCGCTTCCTCTCGTGTTCGACTGTAGCTGTAAATGTCTGTTGCAGGAGTTGAACGATGAGAATGTGCTCCTTTATAACAATCTAGGTCTAAGGAAGACTTTGCAGGAACACAGGCTTCTTTAGGATGCTTGTTTGCCTCCAAAGAGGTTCACCCGTTCTGAAAGCTCTCGGTGATCAAAGTGGAGCTTTGTCTGGTAAGCCCTTCCCCATTTTAGTAAAAGCAGTGAATTAAAATGGAAAAGGCCAGGCCTTAGACTGTGATAGAGTTGGATTCAGACTCTAAATCTTACACAGTTTTCTGGACTTTTGCCTCCCTAGACATGTTTAAATTTACACCATTTTATATGACTTCTGTGAGCTGTTGAAAATCTCAGCTCTTTAATTTCCTCCTTTGCAGAAGGAGTTTTGGGACCTGAGTGTTGATTCAGGCCCTCTACCCCTTCCTGCCTTTTCTAATGTGAATGCCCTTAGTTCTTCAATAGGGCCTGAGCCTGGCAACCTGATCAGCTCTTAACCAGCAGTTTGACCTCCTTGATAAGGAATATGCCACACAGGTCTACTGAATACAGCCTGTCAGCCAAATGACACAACTTTCTGTGCTTCATAAGAGAGAAGACAGATGTTGGTGCTAATGGGACGGAACTCCCATGGAAACATTAATTATGGAACCCTATTAACCGTCCACCCAACCTGAGCTACTTTCCAGTGAGCCGGTCTCAAGGGCCACTTTCTGTTAACTTATGACTTAATCAAATGTTCCATTGCCTTTCTCATCTCCAGTCCATTTAAAACCTACTTCTCATGGCTCCTACAATACAGAGGCCTATGACTCAACTTCCCTAATAAGTTTAAAAGTCATGAAAGACACCAAATGGATCTAACTGTCCTTACATGATATGCCTTATCGTGTTTCCTTAAATTGCTGTTGGAGGCTGCTGACCCAGGCTTGGGGAAGACCTGGCCTGGTTGTGAATATCCCTCTAAGAACTTCTGCCCCTCCAACGATGTCTTCTACAGAATAAAATCTTGCTTCAGAGTTCTGGTTTTGTTAGTTTCTGCTTGAGGCGGCGGGCGGGGGGGGGGGGGGGGGGGNGGGGGGGGGGGGGGGGGGGGGGGGGGGGGGGCTCAATATAGGTTCCTTACCAAATTCAGCCATATGTGGAAACGCTATTTACGTATGGTGACCCTACACAATTATTTACCTTTACTTACAGGGCTTTGATCCTGACAAAGATAAGGTTTTCTGAATAATGAAGACATGACTGAAGTCCCAGAGGGATAGATAAGGGGCAAACCTTGCATGTGCAGTGTTAAGAGGCAGCAGTAAATCTAGTCATATCGAATTATCATTATCTCTTTAGTAGAACATTCATGCCCAATTTCCTGTGTGCAGGCTCTTGATTCCTTACTCCTAACTGTCCACAGTTTGCTTTTTTCAATAATTATATTAAGTTAGATAAATTAGAATCTAACCAAAACTAATTTTGCATAATATCCCAGCCCATTTGTGCAGAGTCTCTAAAAACCTCTAAGCTATTTCTCTAGGCAGTAGAATAGCTAATTATTTACCCTCCCAGCAGCCTCCAAGGCACTTCTGATCCTATGTTTAGAAGAGGGAATGATTCCATTTGATTAGGAGAAAAAAATGCCCACAGTTTTCCTAAGATAACATGAAAACTCCACCTATCCAAGGGGACTGAGTAATTTACTCTCTGCAGATTCCATTGGATCCTGAAATAATGTGCAGCGAAGCGTGGGCACATGGTCATTAGGCCCCAGATTTCCTCATTTAGGAAATCAATTCTTAAACATCAGGGATATGCAAATCCAATTATTCCTGAACTGCGGAATGATAATCATGCACTGAAATCTATATTAGCATATCCATGCGGAGCAGGCTTCTCCTCCCCTCGGGTTCTCTGCCACCTGTTGAATTAATTTGGTCTCATCCCTTGACATCCATCAGGTTCTGCGTATGACAGGGGCAGACTAACTTAACCTGTTGTCAGAGGAAACTGCAAAGTTACATGAGAGAATCACATCTCAGCAGAATACTACAGAGAAGAGGCAAGAAACTGGAGCAAAACGCTCAGCCAATCCCTCACCAGCTCTCCCCGAACAATGCACCTTGGCAAAGAAGGACCATTGAAACCTAATTAAGAAGTTTCTCTTCTGGCCCACTGGGGATCTGCACGATGGCATGAGAACAGTGCTTAACGGGGCTGGTGCTTGCTAAGCAAGCACCTGGGAATCAAATTCTGTCTTATTGTTCTTTCTAAATATTTCTGAACTACAGGGAAATTCTGTTGTCACACTGCTAGAGAGGAGGAAACAGATTTCATTCTCAACCTGATTTTAATATATATACACAGAAACAAAACATCCTGCACTGTATTCATCATGCCCTCACTGACTCAACATTTTCCAAAGGCTTGGGACATTTGTTCTCTGTGCTTATTTGCTATAAATTGATATATATTATATATTATATACGTGTGTTATATATAGATATATGCTGTATATGGCTTATATATATTTATATATGGATATATATATGAGTATATTCATGTATATATACACCACATACCATATCCTGCCCCAAAGAGTTATTATATGATACACTTCCCAGCATCTGTCTTGACTAATTTTAGGTATAAAATTTAGAATCTCCATGATTTGCATTTGTTGTCATGTGACACGTGTGACCCCTGGAACTCACACCTTCTTTCAGAAATCTTCTATAAAAGGCTGTGAAAGGGTCTATCATAGATCTTAGCATAGTATTTGACAGTTGTTCAGCTATGGTGCAGGACTGAAACTTCTTGAGGAAACAACATCTTACTCATCTTTGCATCCCACAGAAGTAGCATACACAAAGTGGTCAATAAGTGGGCAATATTTCTGGCATGAGTGGATTAAATTATATATATGTTTATTTATTTTGAGAGAGAGAGAGGAAGACTGCATGCAAGTGGGGAGGGGCAGAGAGAGCGGGAGAGAGAATCCCAAGCCGGCCCTGTGCTGTCAGCACAGAGCCCAGTGCAGGGCTCCATCTCATAACTATGAGATCATGACCTGAACTGAAAGCAAGAGTCAGACACTTAACTGGCTGAGCCACCCAGATGCCCTGCCTCTTTATATATAAATGGCACAATGTTATATTATAGCACCATAGTGTCTGCTGGAGGTATAAACAAATATAAATGCAATGTCATCCACCTTCAATACATCAGAAGAAAATATAAAAATTCTATTTAGACTGATTACAGAAAAGAAGCAAGGTTTCTGGTCTCTTCTAACACGTGCTGGGCTTTCCTATCTTCTAAGCTCCGTAGTTTCCCCATGCCAGCATCCCACTAGGAGTGTACTTTTTCTGCCCATGCTTGTCATTGACTTAATTTCCACCTTCCTTCCAGCACAGCTACGGTTCTAGTTGTGGCTTCCATTTCCACCAGGAGGTTTCTATTCACTAAGCTATTTTTAAATATCTATTTATTTTGAAAGAGAGAGAGCACATGAGTGCATATACAAGCAAGGAAGGGACAGAGAGAGAGAGAGAATCCCAAGCAGCTTCTGTGCTGTCAATGTGCAGCTTGAAGTGGGGGCCCTCCCATAAATCATGAGATCATCACCTGAGCCGAAATCAAGAGTCAGAAGTTCAACCGAGCTACTCACGCACCCCTCACTGATCTATTTATTTTTATATTCCACCACATCCTCTTCATCGCCTGTCTTCTTAATCCTGAGGTAGACAAAGATTTCTGAGATAGACTTCAAATAGCACTAAGTAGAAAATAAAAAATAAGAAATGGATGAAGTAGACCTTCAAAAAAAAAGCTGAACTTCCTCTGTCTTCCACGTGGTTTGGAGGCCTGAGAAGTTCCTATGATACCCTGGATAGAGCAGCCAGCGGCATGGCCATAGCCGGGGGGTGTCACCACGGTGAGGATCACGGTGATGTTACCAGAAGACAGACATGATGGAGCAAGGTGGCAGACGCTGCCGCAGTCAGAGGCTGTTGCAACACCTGACAGGGCTGTTGCTGGGGAGCCTGTCCAAGGAAACTATCAACCCCTTGCTGAGATGAGGCAGGCCAACCCCTCAGCTACAGAGAGAAACAAAGGCTCTGGTAGCAAACAGCAGTAGGACACCCAGGAATAGAACCAGCTTCAAAAGCTACCAAGTCCAGGGAGCAGCCTAGAAACCGTGGAAAGGGGCATTTCAGCATAAAGAGTACTCTGAGCTGAAGAAAACTGAGACCCTATGGGCAAACAGAAACTTTGGCCCCTCTCTTACCTACAAAGAAAAATCTAAACTGGGATTCTTTTTCCAGAATAAAAGTTATTAGCAAAGACAAATGCTATCTGAGTGACCCATCTATGTGGCAGAACGAACATCTGATTACCAAACAGCTGTTCCCCTTTTTTTAAAAATTTTTTTTTAACATTTTATTTATTTTTGAGAGACAGAGAGACAGAGCATGAGCAGAGGAGGGTAGAGAGAAAGGGAGACACAGAATCCAATGCAGGCTACAGGCTCTGAGCCATCAGCCCAGAGCCCAACAGGGGACTTGAACTCATGAACTACGAGATCATGACCTGAGCCAAAGTTGGCCGCCTAACCGACTGAGCCACCCAGGTGCCCCCTGTTCCTCTTCTTAATACCCCATGAAGTGCATTTCTTTCCTCCGAAGTCTGAGACCCCTTTCCCCTTCTCCTTACTTCAAGATGATGTATATGCCCTATTTTGCCTGTCTGTCTTTGGAATTTCTGTGTCTGTGTGGGTTCCCTGTGTGTACACTAGTACATTCGATTTTCACCTGTCAATCTGTATCATGTCCATCTGATTCTTAGTCACCTAGAAGGACCGATGAGGGGACGGGAATTCTTGCCTCCTGACAGGTCTATTCCAACTCTTAATAGCAGGTGATTCTGGTAGGCCAATTTCTTCATGAATGTACCATTTGTTTTTATGAAATTTGAGATTAGACTTAGGGTATTTGTGTTGTTAACCCATGACACCCATCAAGCTAGGCAGCCACCACTGTCCAGTATTCAAAGAAGTATAAATGTGACAATAATATGCCCCAATAAGGGTTCCCAGCAGAGTGACCAGATCTACTAATCTGGGAAGCCCAGCTAAGTGACTGAGATATGATGCACATAAGTATAGTTTTCATCAGTCTCAAAATACTGAGGATGTAACAAATGGAGTTCAAGTATGGTAGGAAGGAGCAGGCTTTCTATGTTACCCAGGCTTTAGTCACAGTATTTAATATCCTATGGCAAAAGAGGAAAAGCAAACTGAAAGAGACCAGCCTTTACTAAGAATTAAACCTGACTTTGGACACCTGAGTATCTCAGTCGCTTAAGCGTCCGACTTCAGCTCAGGTCGTGCTGTCACGGCTCATGGGTTTGTGGATTCAGGCCCCGTGTCAGGCTCTGTACTGACAGTTCAGAGCCTGGAGCCTGCTTCGAGCTCTGTGTCTCCCTCTCTCTGCCTGTTCTCTCTGTCTCTCATAAATGAATATATGTTAAAAAAAAATTTTTTTTTAAAACCTTGACTCAAACGTATTTCTTATTAAAATCCTTATTTAAACCTCTTAGCAGACTAGCAATGAAAGAGAAGGGACTTCCTTAATATGTTAAAAGATACCTTAGAAAATATATAGATATATATCTTAATGGTAAAATCTCTAAAGATTTCCTTCTGATCCAGGATGAGACAAAAATGCCATCCTTTTCAATATTGTATTAGAGGTCCTGTAGTCAGTATATAAAACAAAACATGTATATTTATACATTCACATGTTATATAGATACATGTGGGTGTGTGAATAAATTAAAAAGAATAAAACTGTCATTTTCATAGAACATGGTTATATACATAGAACATTTTAAATATATAGGCATATATAGGTAAATAGATAGTCTAAATATATATGGATAAATAGGAAAATATGGAAGTACATTTAGCAATGGCATTGTTTTCCAAAATCAACATGAAGTGTGTATTTATATAACTAGCAATAGAATACTCTTTTCAGTGGCACCAAAACATCAAATACCTATGACTCAATCGGCAAAGTATATTCAATGTCTCTATGTAAAAAATTAAAAGCACTTTTACAATAAATTAAACATCTTTTTTTTAAATGGAGAGCTACACCATGTTCATGGATAAGGAAGTAAAATATTTAAAGATATAAAAACACTAAACTGGCCTATAGATTCCATGCAATCCTAGCATATATGTGGGCTTGCATAAATTTACATACTGATTCTAAAAGTTGTATAGAAATGCAAAGGACCAAGAATGGCCAAGACAATCTTGAGTGGAGAGACAAATTTAAAAATTTTTTAAATGTTTATTTATTTTTGACAGAGAGAGAGAGACAGAATGTGAGCAGGGGAGGGGCAGAGAGAGAAGGGGACAGAATCCGAAGCAGGCTCCAGGCTCTGAGCTGTCAGCACAGAGCCCCATGGAGGGCTCAAACCCACAAGCCCTGAGATCATGACCTGAGCCGAAGTTGGACGCTCAACAGACTGAGGCCCCCAGGCACCCCTGGAGAGACGAATTTAGAACACTTACACTATACCAGATATCAGGTCTTATTTATTATAAAGTACCAATAATAGAGATCAAAAGGTTTCAGCATATTGTTAAGCACTAAGCTGCAAAGAACAAAATGGAGGGCAGAACCAGACCATAGACATACTCACCTGACTTAGCAAAAGATGACTCTGCAGTGCAGTGGGGGAAATACAAATATCAAAGGACACACGCCCAGGTAGGGAATAGCAACACCCACAAATCATAACACAAAAGGCAAAAGTGGGTAGAGGCCACTTTTAGCCAACAGGCTTATGCGCTGGGAACTTGAGCAAAGCAGAAGAGCCTGCAGAGAAAACCGAGCTACACGCAACAGGCTCATTAAGGCACCCACCTCTAAATAGCCATAGGCGCTGACCAACCGATGGGCTGCTTACAACCAGGCACCATTACCCAAAAAGGGAAAATTCCCTATGTTCTCATATTTTGTTCTCATGTTTTATTTTGTATAAGAAAAGAGATGTTCAGCCAGGTGTTTCACATGATAGCCCCTTGCTAGGTGTATCTGGCCCCTTATGAGAGGTAGTATGAGCCTGATTGGAGCTGAGATCCTGAACGGAAGCCCTCTGAGTTGTCAAGAAGTTACCTTTAGCTCATTACAATACTAAGATCTCCTCTAATGGGCTGAGTTTTCCGCCATGTTTTGAACATCTGTTGTATGCGCTGGCATGCTAGTGTGCTGGGCATTTGCCATGGAACCAAAGTGCTCATGCAAGCACTTTGCCCCCACCCCCTAGTACACCGAATAAAGGCTTCCTGTACTAATTCCACCTGGAGACATCTGTCTCCTTGCGTGTCATTTTGGTTGTGCCCCTTGAGTTCCATTACACATAGTCAGGAAGAAACCTATGTGAAGCTGAGCCAAACTCAGGGGAACTTGAAGACTTGTCTTGATCATTCTCAAAATGATCACTAATCTTTGGTTTCATGCTATTTTTTTTTTCACTCGAAAACTGCTGATGAAGTTCCACAGTTGGTGGTAGAAATCTCCGTAAAATAGCATGTGTCAAAGTGCCTTGCTGGCTCAGTCAGTAGAGCACGCAACTTTTCATCTTGGGGTTTTGAGCTTGGGGCCCTCCTTGGACATAGAATTTACTTTTATAAAAAGTGCCCAACACAGTGCCTGGTCTGTGGGTTGAGTGAAATGACTAAATGATTGAATAATAATTTGGATACTGGTAAATTTGTATGCCCAAGACCTTGGGAATGCATCTTCATCTAGATTATAAATATAATGGGGGTGATGAAAGGCACACACCCAAAAAGACATCCAGGAATTGACAGCTTGCCTTTACAGGATTTTTTTTAAACCCTCTCATTTTCTTACTCTCCCAAATCACACCATCAAGGTAGAGAGGGGGCCATGACCAGGAATACTAAAACATAATATTATTTTTAAACTCACATCAGTCTTGAAAAGAGATAGTTTTATCCAGATACCAGTAAAGCAACCATTAACCAAAATGTTATTATTGCTAAACATCATGTGACAAAATTAAAGATGTGGAATTTGAACCCATAACTGTCTGACTCCAAGCCTCTGTGGTTTCTTTGCAGGCAGTAAAAAATGTTCCCATGCTGTTTTGCTGGGGACATTGCAAGGAAAATTAGAAAGTGCTCAGGACCCACAGCAATGTTATTGCTGAAATAAACAAAGTGGGAGAATTCAATAAAACCCAAGCTCCAGCAACTCATCCACCTCTAATTTTAGAATGTTGACAATAAAACCACTAAAGTGACAACAGAAGAGACTATTGTCATCACCTTCCCTGTTAGAGTGAAAGCTGCACATTTGGAAAACAAGGAAATGTGATGATTATTCAAGGAGGTACTTTTCTTATACACAAATGGCCTGCCTGCCTGTGATAAAAATAAGCTGACAGCCTTTGGCTGTTGTCACATAAATTCGGGTCCAGAATGTCCCTAGTTAACAACTGGCCTCCTTACATTTACCCATGTGCATTTTCCCCCAGTGTAGGAACAAGAGTTTTTTAAGACTCAGCAACTTCTACGGAATTTTCGGAGCTGTCTTAGACTTCACTAGCTTCATTTCAGTGGTATCACATATACATAGAAACATGCACAAATCGGAAGGGTGAATGCTCCACAGATTGCACACACTCCTACCAGTTACAGATACCAGTCAACCCAAGAATTGAACATTAGAGGCAACCCAAATCCCTCCCTCTGGGAGGCTCCCTCATGACCTCTCATCCTCATTAAGAAAGCCACTGTCCTGACCTCTCTCCACAGATTAGTTCTGTTCATGAACCTCATACAAACGCAGTCATACCATACATACTCTCTGTTTTGCTTTCTTTCATTCAACGCTATGTCTGTGTAATTCACTTATGAGACCTGAATCTTGGTTCCTACAAACAATTCCATTGTAAGGGGATCCAGGTTTCCTTGGAGAAGTAAATGACTTCAGGTCCAGGACTGGGAAAGTGTAAGGTAATCCTGGGACATCGTCTGGAAAGCAAGAAAAATAAAATAAAAAATAGAAGTCATAGGCACCGTTTCCCCTGGCAACTTTAGTACAATTTGAGCGTAGTGATGAATTCTAACACATTTGTCTGACAGAATTGACAGGATCTATGAGTGATACTAAAGAAGAAATAATAGAATTATGAAATCACCATTTTGCTGTGGAATCTGATTACTAATGTGGGCAGTGATCATCAATAGAAAACAAAACAAGTAGGTAAAAGTTTTTGAAGAATAGGAGAGGCACACAGTCTCAAAGTAATCCCACAAGTGACTTAAACAATTACAAAGGATAAAAACTACAGTTGACCCTTGCACAACACAGGGGTTAGGGGTTCAGACCCCCACACACAGTCAAAAATTTGCAGATAACTTTGGCTCCTCCAAAACTTAACTGCTAATAGCCTGCTGTTGACCAGAAGCCTCACCAGTAAAATTAACATATATTTTGTACTCCTATAATGAAGTAAGCTAGAGAAAATAAAATGCTATTAAGAAAATCATTAAGAGAAAATGCACTTACAGGATGGTACTATTAACAAATTTTCACATGTAAGTGGACACGTACAGGTCAAACCCATGTTGTTCAAGGGTCAACTGTGCTGTGGAGCTGTGGAGAACATTCTTAAATGAGTGGTCCTCTGAGTATCACCAGTAATCCAACACATTGAAATTCCATTGCCTCCCCATGGGAGGCAATGAGAAGAACACAATATCATCTATGCAACAGTCTTGCAACAAACATTTAACCTGAGAGAACAGAGACAAGTCCAGACTAGAAGATTCTATAAGAAAAGTGATCCAAACATTTCAAACGAGTTAAAGTCACCACAGCAGCAACATGAAATCTTAAAAGAGACTGGATGAAGAAACATGCCAATCAAATGCAATGGGTGACATTTGCCTGGATCAGATATGGACAGTCATAATAATATCTAAGAAAATCATCTTTGAAAAAATGGGAAATTATGAATATTGGCCATATACTAGGTAATATTATAATATTGGTAACTTTATTTAAAATCTCTTGGGTATATCAATAATATGACTACATAGGGGAGTGCCTAGTTCCTTAAAGATACATGGTGAAATATTTCGGGGAGAAATGTCATGATGTGTTCAACTATGGCTTGCAGTGTGTATAAATATCAAAATATATATTGAGAAAGAGAAAACAGAAGTGGTGAGGTATTTACCATTAGTGACTCTATATAAAGGAAATCTTGGGATTCATTACACTTTTCTTTAAACTTTACTGTATATTCGGGGTGTTTCGGTGGCTCAGTGGGTTAAGCACTGGACTCTTGGGTTTCAGGTTAGGTCATGATCTCCTGCTTTGTGAGTTCGAGTCTGCATCAGGCTTTGCACTGGCAGTGTGGAGCCTTCTTGGGATTCTTTCTCTCTCTTCTTCTGTCTGCCCCTCTCTTGTTAGCACTCTCTCCTCTTTCTCTCTCAAAGTAAATAAATAAACTTAAAATTTTTAACTTTACTGTACATTCAAAAATTTCTAAATAAAAAGTTAGCAGTAAAAGGAAGTGTATTTTTTACCTAACATAAAAAAAAATCATGTATAGGGTATTTTAGTAACAAAAATAATACTTCAAGGAAAACCTTATGTACCTCAATAGGGAAGTAGTCACATCCATGTGATATGTAGCCATTAAAATATAAAGCAGATCTGTATGTAGATATACATGAAATCACACACACACACACACAAACACACACACACTACAGATTTTCCTTGATTTTCAATGGGGTTACATCTGATAAACCCATTGTAACTGAAAAACATTATTAAGTCAAAAATGCATTTACTACATCTAACCTTCCAAACATCATAGCTTAGCCTGGCCTACCTTAAATGTGCACAGGACACTTACATTCACCTACAGTTGGGCAAAATTATCTAACATAAAATCTATTTCATAAAAACTGAAGTGTTGAATATCTCATGCAATATCTTGACTACTATATAAAAGTGAGGAACAGAGCACTGAGTGTTATGTAGAAACTAATTTGACAATAAACTATTTGTAAAAAAATAAATAAATAAATAAATAAATAAAGACAAAATTTAGAAAATGGGAAAAAAAAAAATAAAAGTGAGGAACAGAATGGTCATGTAAGTACACAGTGGTTTTCTATGCATGGGGTGTTTACCCTTGTGATAACGTGATCACATGGCTTCCACTGTCCTGTATCTGCAGAGAGAATCATACTACATACAGCCATCCCAGAGAAAGATAAAAATTCAAAATTCACAATATTGTTTCTACCAAATGCATAATCACTTTAACGCCATCCTAAAGTCAAAGAATCATTAAGTGGAACCATTATAGGTCAGGGACCATCTGTACACATATTAATGGGAAAAAAGAAAAGGTGGAGACGAGTGTGAATTTTGATCATTCTCATTGCAATAGATAATTTCTGGAGCGATACAGAATGCATCGACAGTGATTTCCCACAGAGAAGGAAATAGAGGTCATGGGAAGGATTTACATGTGCACATTAGTCACTTCAGTACTATTATAATTTGTTTACCATGAACATGTTATCACTTTTATAATAAAAAATAAGCTTCTATCCCCACCTCCTAAAAAAGCAAGGTCTTAGTACACTATGTAACTCTTAAAACAATAAACCAAAACCATAACTATTATTTAACTAATAGTTTTGCTCTGTTGATGAATTAGACAGTCTTTGACATTTAGCCAAAGGCAGTCTTGGTGTGGGCTCAAGGCCACAGCTACAGCTATAGTTGGCATCTACCAGTCTAAGTGGACACACATGATTTAGAACCCATCCCTCCTGCCTGGCTGGGCTACATGCCATGAACACATGTCTAGATTCTGGATGGTCCTAACAATCATAAGGGAATTGATCAGTTTTGGCCTCACCAAGAATTGCAAGGCATTTGTAAATTATAAGTCAGAGAACTCATGTACACTATTCTCATTTCCGTAGAGCCTTAGTTATGACCTCGCAGTCAGAGAGATTAATGGAATCTATCTGTATTGTTTTCAAACTGGGGACGTGAGTTCAGTAAGATTTAGGAACTTGTCCAATATTGTGTTGGTGATGAGGATATTAACTTTCTCCCCAATGTTCTTGGCTACCACTAGCAGCCGGTAAGTATCAGCAAATAAAAGTATCAGATATATTTTCATCAAGGAGGCTTGAGCCCAGGAAATATGGGAGAGGTATGACTCCACCTTGATTTAAATGTGATTATGCCCTTCAAGGTGGCTTTCTTGTTTGTTTAGACATTCACAATCACAGCCTCAGATGAAGCAACCAACTTGCAACGTTTTAAGGGAGCCTATAATATCTCAGAGGTTTGTAGACAATTAACTTCTATAGCCATTCTCAAGATTTTATCTCTGTGCAATTTACATGAGAAGTCAAACAGCACAAAGATTATAAACATCTCAGATCTGACCATACCTTTTGTTCATTTGTGGATAAAGCCCAGTGTATCAGGAAAGTTTAGGTAAACAAGTAAGGTAGTTGAGCTAATTCATACCATGAGCATGATTCAATAGCATTAGTTAAGCCAAGGCAGCTGGGTATCCCTAAGCAGAAACTGCCAGGATGGTAATCAATGTTACCTCTGACATTTACAAACACCCTTTAGAAGCAAAACACTATTTTAAAACCTTTTAATGTCATTTTATGAAATTGGCTTGCCCTTTAAATGTCTTTTCATTCCTCCTGAGAATTAAATCAGTTCCAGGGAGTATCCCTTTTTGATTATTTGAACAGCAGTTGGGGGTGTGAAACTTCAAAAAAGAAGACTCTTGCCCTGCTTGTAACAGCCTACCGTCATTGTAGGCCAGCCTTTCAATTCTTTTCACTTTTCTTTCTTAATGATTCATGAAAGGCAGTGACAGATTCTTTCTCTGATGGAATTCCCCACCTGAGAACCAAATGAGACTGAAAAGAGATGCATATAAGGCTCTTTTGAGTATCACTTTGAGAGAGCCATAGTCCTGCCAATTTCTGGCACACAAAAGATACCTAGTAACTTGGTGCATGGAGGCATATCCTTCTTTTTAAAATAGTCTGCGAAAGTGAGGACTCCTCCAGTGAATGTGGGCAGGTATGAAGCCCTGCTTGGAAGCCAGTGGGACTGGTCAGAAGCCAGAAATAAGGGAAACAAAACCTGGGTGTGCCAGCTATATGGCTTGTGACTGAGACAAACATAGGCATGGATGGAATTGAAGGTGTTTCAAAAAGATGTGTGAGGCCCCAGGTCAGTACATACATGATGTTATTCCATAATGGTCCTGGAAACCCCTCCATCTCAGAAGAACACAAAACAGGTGGTTCATGTCCAGCATCCTGAGGATGAAGCCAAGAAGGGCAAGACAAAGTAGTTGAATTGCTTCAACAAAGTGAAATGGGATACTTGGTAGGCATATGCGGGTTCAAAACAAGATCCGTAACTCTCCCTTTTATTTTTTTTCCTTAAATAGTTTATTGTCAAGTTGGTTTCCATATAACACCCAGTGCTCATCCCCAACAAGTGCCCTCCCCCATGCCCATCATCCCCCTTCCCCTCTCTCCCACACCCATCAGCCCTCAGTTTGTTCTCAGCATTCAAGAGTCTCTCATGGTTTGTCTCCCTCCCTCTCCCCCACTATTTTTCCCCTTCTTCTTCCACATCATCCTCCATTAACTTCCTCCTAATCCACCTATATTGCAAACATATGGTATTTGTCCTTCTCTGCCTGACTTATTTCACTCAGCATAACACCCTCAAGGTCCATCCATGTTGCTACACATGGCCAGATTTCATTCTTTCTCATTGCCATGTAGTATTCCATTGTATAGATAAACCACATCTTCTTGATCCATTCATCAGTTGATGGACACTTAGGTTCTTTCCACGTTTTCGCTATTGCTGAGAGTGCTGCTATGAACATTGGGGTCCATGTGCCCCTATGCATCAGCACTCCTGTATCCCTTGGGTAAATTCCTAGCCATGCTACTCCTGGGTCATAGGGGAGTTCTATTAATTTTTTGAGGAACCTCCATACTGTTTTCCAGAGGGGTTGCACCAGCTTACATTCACACCAACAGTGTAGGAGGGTGCCCGTTTCTCCACATCCTCATCAGTATCTATAGTCTCCTGATTTGTTCATTTTAGCTACTCTGGCTGGTGTGAGGTGGTATCTCAGTGTGGTGTTGATTTGTATTTCCCTGATGATGAGGGATGCTGAGCATCATAACTCTCCCTTTTAAACATACGGCCTGCACTAGGTCCTGCAGAATACAATTATTGAGGAGTCATCAGATGAATGGAGGCAGAAGTTCTGTGCAGGAAAGTTGAGACAGAAGCTAGATCCAAGCCAATAAGCAGATAGGATTTAGTAACTCTTCCCCCAGAACACCAGGCTCTATCCTAAGACTCTGAGATTGGGGTCTTTGGCAATTAATAAAGGCCATACCCCTGGGGGTCAAGTTGTTCTAGTTCAGGATATCATAGTAACAGCTTCTCTTGAGAAGGCATGACTATGGAGAAGTATAGATAGTGGACATAAGAGAAGTGACTCAGCTACTGATAAAATACACAGCTCAGTAAATCACCAGGGATGCCCTTAAACTAGAAGTATCTGCTTAGGAATCGTTCAAACTGCCCATCTGGGAACTGTCTGCGTGTGCATCTGCCCATCCCACTGATGCCACTATTACCACTGATGGAAACCAAACCTTAATTGGGATCCAGGCTGGGACTCAGCATAACCCATAATATATCCCAATATCAGAACGTTTAAGGTCCAAACCCTTAAAGCTCTTTATTTTTAATCTTGTCAATTAATTTAGTTGCCATTTGCCTCCCTCTGCTTAGATTTTGAACTGGGTAAAGTTAAAATTCATTGATTCTATCCTCATGTGATAGATAAAGAAATTGAAACTGATTCAAAGACAGAAGGGTTTACTCAAATCTTCATAGTCAATTTTAGTCAGAAGAGGGTGAAGCATTCCTGATTTCATAATTCTCTACCACTACCACCATGTTATCTTAGTCAACTAACACAACCCAACCTTCCTGAATTTCCACTGCCAACAAGGTCAGATATATACAGCCTGTATCCTATAAATAAAGAATAGGGAGCAATCTAAATATTACTTTGAGAACACTGATATCGAAGGTCTTGTTTTGTTATTCCTATGATTTCTATTCTATGAGAAGAGAAATTCATCCATATGGTTTCTCTCAAACTACAGCTACCTTTCCATGTGACATTTTCCTCAACTGCTCTCACTGTTCTGAGTATAATGATGACACAGTAGAACACAGACTTAGAATAAGAAGTGAGTTTAGGGGCGCCTGGGTGGTCCAGTCAGTTAAGCATTCAACTCTTGATTTTGGCACAAGTCATGATCTCATGGTTGTGAGATCATGCTCCACATCTGGCTCTGTACTGGCAGTGTGGAACCTGCTTGAGATTCCCTCTCTCCCTCTCTTTCTGACCCTCCCCTGCTCAGAAAGAAAGAAAGAAAGAAATAACCTTTAAAAAAGTGAGTTTAAGTCTAGATTCTGATCCTTTATGTCCACTTGAGCAGGAAAGTCATGCAAGTCAATTTCAATTTCAACATCTAAAATAAAATGAATTGTTAAAGATGACGGACCTAGCACATGCATATGTACCCATTACATGGTCTATTTGAGTGGGGAAATGTACATATAATAATGTTGGAAAACAGGAAAGGGTGCCATCAATGGACCAGAAAAACTGGGGGTGGGGGGGTGGGGGGGAGATCAAGAGGGTGGAAAACAAATGAAAGGTATTGACAGGACAAATGGAAGAGAGAAAGAGTCACAACTTAAAGCATGACCAATAAGAGATAACTTTCAAAATGGAGCCTCAGAGGGGTGCGTGGGTGGCTCAGTCAGTTAAGCATCTGACTTAGGCTCAGGTCGTGATCTCCCGGTTTGTGAGTTCGAGCCGCACGTCAGGCTCTGTAGTGACAGCTCAGAGCCTCGAGCCTCCTTCAGATTCTGTGTCTCCCCCTCTCCCTGCCTCTCATTCTCATGCTCTATCTCTCTCTGTCTCTCAGTAATAAATAAAAATGTTTTAAAAAAATTTTTTTAATGGAGCCTCAGAGAAGCTTCAGACATAATCAACTTACACCAAAGTGGGCAGATACCCTGGGCTACTCATCATGGTAATAAATTAGCTACTTGTCCAGAAAAGTGATATATAGTCTTTCTGACCCCTCCCAATCCATGTTTAAAGAATCCATGCTTAAAGAGTTGTTTATAATGCCACAGTAAACTTTCCTCTCAAGAAAGTAAGTAATCTGCATAGTTCCTTGAGCCTGTGAGAGGAGCAGACCAAGACAGAGACAACTCTGGGCAACTTCAGACAATACAGTCAGGAGAAAGAAAAAGATAAGGTAGCTCCTTCCAGAGTCAAAAGCACCAATGTACCCCCACCTCTAGGGCAGACAGTTCTTTATTTGGGCTCATGGTAGACCAGCCAGAATACATTTTCTACCTAGGCACTCTATTCAGAAGCTACTTGTTAAAATATCCTGGATCCTCAGTCAGTCCTCCCATCTAAGGAAAAGGGTTATTTACACAGCTCCAAAGAAAAGTCCAGTCTCCCAGGTAGACTAATCACCTCATCTTTGTTTGGATGCCCACCAAGTCCAACTTACTGTTCCAGGATTCTCGCACAGATAGTCATGACACCGAAGCGTTTCTTTCCAGGAAACAACTTTATTCATGTTGGCACCATTCAGTTCGGTTGGTACCCAAAGAACTGAGCAGCCCATATCACATGGCATAGTGTTTTTCTATGCATTTTCTATTTCTTTGTCTCCCACATATGGTAACACACATAAACATGCAGTCTGATTAAGTTGTCTCAGTTTACAAGGCCATGGGTAATGTAGGCACCTAGGTGCATACCTAGGTGACTTCAAGTCTTCTCTCCTCTTTTTCTCTCTCCTTAGGGAGGGATTGCTACCACATTATGACAAGAACCATGAGCACATGTAGGTGATTCCAGGAAGCAGGTGTGAAGATAGGAAGAATGAATCAGGAATGAAGAAATTCAATAAAGAATGTATTATATATCTTGAGGGTTGGCATTGTAGGTAAGTAGGAATCTATGCTGCTGAGCACACCTTAGGAACCATGTGGAATGTGACACAGAATGGTGCCTTTGAAGAACAGATGGCTGAAGCATTGGTCCACTGACTGCCCAACCTACAGAAGGTGGTGGTTGCCCCGGAAGCCTTTCCAACCCAAGCTTCCATGTGGGCTTGGCAGGGACTAGGTGAGCCCTGGAAGTTTTTGAAACCACCAAGACAGAACTGTAGAGAGAAGTGGCAGAAAATCAGGATAGGTCACTGACAGTGTGAGGAACAGTCCACCAGATCAACGACTGAAGTCCAAAGGGGAAAAAGGAACACGGTATGGCACACAAAAGGTATCTGTTAGATTCTTTCATGAAGCTGAACCAATAGTTAAGGATCCTAAGATATTTAAGGAAAATTGATCACACAAAAAAAGAAAATCCAAAATGGGAAAAATAATATTTGACCACAGAGAAATTAAAATTGACCAAAGAAGAAAACTTTGAAATGTTTCTAGTAAGTATCTTCAGACAGAACAAAAGCTGCTTCTTCCACAGACAAAAACAAAACAAAACAAAACAAAACAAAACACTCAAAGTAAGAAAACTTCAAACAGGTAAACATGTTATCAGGGAAAAAAAAATATATTAACTGGACTGGATGATAGACTAGATAGGGCTAAATACTAAGATCAAGCTAAGAGAAAGTACCCTTGAACTGAAAAACATAACTGTTTCAAATTGATTCATATGACTACCAAAATCAGTGGGGGGGGGGGGGGGAATCTGCACCTTGAAACAACTCAGGGATTTCCAGAAGTCCTAGAACAAAGAAAAAATTATAAAAGCTTCCATAGCTAGTAAAAGAATCAAGCTAATGTTAAATCTCTCATCAGCAATGGATGCTGAAAGACAATGCAATGACTTTTTTTTCCAAATTTCTGATTTTTAAACCTGAAATATATATATTCAACCAAGCCATTAAATAAATATTGGACAAAATGATTTTTAGACATGCCAGATCCCCTAACACATAAGATTTCAGATAATCCAAATTAAAAAGGAAACCCTAGAAGTAGTCCAGGGGAAAAAATGTAAAAGGAAATATGTAAGGTGGATTTAAGAAATAGCAGCTCTGAGTTGTAGCTAGAATACACGAAGAAAACTGAACAAAATAAAGTAAATAAAATAGAATAAAAAAGCAGAATCTATTGGGTCTTGACATTTGGGTATTTTGAGGGTATAGGCAGCAGGACTTAATGATATACAACTAAAAATTCTCCTTCATGCGACTTTCCTTCCTTCAAAATGAGTAATAATCATATAACCATGACTCTGTAAATACTGTTTAGGGTATTTTCCATTTTGAAAGTCAATGTGTATACAAAATACAGAAAGTAATATTACAGGTATCAGAGAACAATATAAGAGCTATAAACCTTGAAAATATAAAAGTTTTTAAAAAGTAGGTTAGGGAAGAGAAAAAACAGAAGCAATTATAGATACACCAATTTATTCTCCCTTCGAAAGTATTCTCTACAGTTGACAAATCAAGAAACGTGAATGTCAGGATTGACCTCTACAGTTATGAAGGTCATTACTAGAATAACTGAAATAATAATGAAATTGACAAAATCGAAGTATGGAAGCAAGAAGATAGCACACACTATACTAAAAAATGCTCCTAAATTCCTGATTTTTCATTGCCCAGAGTAGATCAGTGCTGTCTAAAGTTGATAACTGAAATAACGGAAGCAGAAATAAAAACATCTGAAAACTTAATGGGAATTGCTGAATGAATGGAAAAAAAAAAAAGAAACTGGTTAAAAGATACTTCCCTCCAGAGTATAGTGCAGGGAGTGGGGGTGAGGGAGGGGAGAATGATACATTTATACTTCGTTTTAGACAGTTTTCAAAAACTAGCTTTTTTCGGGTTCAGACATTGCTTTTACAAACCACGCTTTCGGGGCGCCTGGGTGGCTCAGTCGGTTGAACGACGGACTTCAGCTCAGGTCATGATCTCACGGTTCATGGGTTCGAGCCCCGCGTCGGGCTATGTGCTGACAGCTTAGATTCTGGAGCCTGTTTCGGTTTCTGTGTCTCCCTCTCTCTGACCCTCCCCTGCTCATGCTGTCTCTCTCTCTCTCTCTCTCAGAAATAAATAAAACATTTTAAAAAATAAAAAATAAAATAAAATAAAAATCATGCTTTCATAGAGACTCAAAACCCAATAGTTCTCCATCTGCAAATGAAGTTTCCCAGCCTCAGCCGTGTAGTCTCTGGGATTAATAACAACCTAACCAAGTGCCCAGGATTTTGGAGAATAAATAACCTTGTCATTTCCAAGCCCCAAGCTGTGGCTTCATTTTATATAGCCATGTTAATTCCACTTGTAATCCCCATGAAGTGCAGGGACTTCTGTTATTTCTTATCTTTAAGCCTCTTTTATCTCTTCTGAACTCAAAAGGATCACTTTTTAAAAGAGCTGATGGGGCCAGGAAGAAAAAACAATAAGAAATGACGGCGTTTTGGGAGATGAAAAGCAATGACAGTGATTAGGCTGAAATAATTAGATATTTATTCTTCCCTGCATAACTCAAAGGGATCAACATTTCTCTTGTGATAATGAGAATTTCATATATCTCTAAATTACTTTAAGAAAGCCTTGTTTTCACTGAAAGCACATCAAATCCTGAAATATTCAATAATGTATCAAATAAAAAATAGGAATTCAGCTTCTTGCTTCAGGGAGAAGACCCCATTTTTAACCTTCTACCCTCTGGGAGGAAGGGAGGATGCAGAATTCAGAGAACGTTGAAATGAATCGATGAGTCTTTGAGCTGAAGCAGAACCCAATCGGTTCTACTGGCTGGTACTTGAGGGTGCCCAGATGCCTCCAAAATCCAGTTCCATACTGGTTCTAAAATAGAACGTAATTTGATGAATGTGATAATCAAACCTCAATTTTCTTCATTTATAAAAATCAGTGGACTCCTGAATCCTCTGGGCTGCTACTCCTTGATGCTACCAGAATTTAGGGATAAAAGTACCTTTTAGAGGTCGGAAGGGAGGGTGGGATTGGGGATTGGGGTGATATTTTATTCATCATGTCATGAGTAGAGAATTTCAGTTCAGAGTGATGAAAAACTACTGAAGATGATTAGTGGTGATGGGTGTAGAACAGTATGCATGTACTTTGAATATCTTAATCTTTTATTTGTTAATCCTATCTCAGTAAAGCTAAAAAAAAAAAAGACATACTCATCCTCAGTAAACACACACACACACACACACACACAATGTGGATGCTCTTAATGCCACTAAACCTACAAATGGTTAAAATGGTAAATGTTAATGTTATGTGTAGTTTATCACAATAACCACAATGCTTGATGGCTTGAAACTGGTTCCTGTAAGGCAAACTACCATACTAGTCTCACTAGAACTTGCATCTACCCCACTGCAGTTCTATGATTTCTGTATATCAGGAAAGGGTGCAATGTCTATGAGGGCAGGACAAGTATCATATATGTATTTAGCTATTTTCTCAGGTTAAATTATTTTCCACTTAAGAGTTTGGAAATTGAAGCCTGTAAAATTCACGGGAGTGTGTGTGTGTGTGTGTGTGTACAGAGACAGGAAGAGAGAGAGAAACAGGATAGATCTGAGGCAGAAAATTACTACCATAATCAGAGCCCAGAAAAGAGCAGTGGGATTAGGCAGATTTTATTTCTATTCCTTCCCCTTTCCCTGCCTTATTACATGTTCTTAGGTAAGACATACACCTTTCTAACCATTATGTTTCCTCATCTTTAAAGTAAAAACTCATAACACATATTATATAGGCTATATAGTATAGCCTATACTATAGGCTACTACTGATCTTCTGATGATGTGTCAGAAGGAAGGGCCTCTACTTCCGGACCACAGTGGACCACGGGTAAGTGAAACCATGGAAAGCAAAACTCTGGACAAGGGGGAGCCACTGTAATTCTTACTGTCCTCTTTTTGTCCTAGCCAGCATCTACATCTCAAAGCACAGCTTGCCAAGAAAGCCAGAATGCTGGTAAACTCTCAAAGAAATCTGACCCCTCCTGAAAATGGAATGTCTGTCAACTCTGAGGCAGAGTTCCTATAGCCTGTGCTTCCCGGGACTTTGCTCACCTTCCAAAGGAGCGAAGGTTCAGGGCAAGCATTCAGATGCCAAGATGAAAGGCTCAGATGGAAGAGCAAGAGCAGAGGCTGGCATGACTCATGGCATCAGGCTTCCTTATCCAGCATCAGCTGCAACGTGGCTGACCCCTCCACTGGCTGTCAGACATCTGGGGCTGCTCAAGGAAAGGCAAAATTAGGGCCTAAACGACTGAAAACACTGTGTGTGTTCCTCCACTATACCGGAGAGAAAGGATAGAGGAAGAAAATGAAAACTAGTGAATGTATGCCCTGAGCTCAAAATCTGGAAAGTTGACCCAATGTTATCAAGAGATAACACTGTTACCTATTGCGTTGTTCAATATAGTAGCCACTAGACACACATGGCTATTCATATTTAAATTTAAATGATGCTTCATTAAATTAAAAACATAAGTTCCATCATACTAGCCCATTTCAAATATTCAATAGCCATGTGTAGTTCATGGCTATTATAATAGGCAGCACAGCAAAAGAAAATGAACATTTCCATCATTGCAGAAATTTCTATTGGACACGGCCAATAGTAGGGAAGAAACAGAAGAAAACCTATGGAAAATATCTAGCCAAACAGATGTCCCTGGCTTCTTCTGCCACAATCTTGGTTCTTATGCGGTCTGGAAACTGTGAGAAGCCCACAAGGGATTCAGTTAGCACTTTTGGCAAACTGGCTTCTCTTGACTTGTGACAAAGTCTGCATCCCTTTATAACGATGCCACAGAGAAGGACTCTGGATGCTCAGACAAATGATTCAAGAGCCATTTGCAAAGGGAGTAACTTTCAGTGAACTCTTTAACCAGCAAGGGCTCTTCTGAGATCATACTTCCCATTTGCCATTTTCCTGTACACATTTCCACGATACTTAGCAGGTGGGACTCTCTCCTGGGCTTCAGTCCTCTTGGGTGGAAGTTGCACAGAGCTCTCCTCAGTGTCAATTCAAAAGCTGACTTTCCTTCTCTGGACATTCCTCCCACAATCAAACTGACATCAAAATGCCAATATTTAAAGACTCATTTATAATTATCCTGCAGGTTAGAAGAAGGATTCAGGTCTTGGCATATAATCTATCAGTGAGGTGGCCACTTTAACCCTTGGGCCAGTGAGTAAAAGATGTGTAACTGGGTCATAGGAATGGGGCTTAATCAGACAAACCCCGAAGTTGGAACATTCTACAAAAATACAGGTCTGGACTCCTTTTTTTTTTTTTTTAATCAATGTCACGGGAAAATTGGGACAACTGTTTCAGATAAAGGAACAAAAGAGACATAACTGAATGTAATATTTATACCTTGATCGGATGCTGCTCCAAAGATTAAAGAAACACAGCCATGAAAGGGATTCTGGAAAAATAGAGAAATGTTGATTGTGAACTGGATATTCAGTGATGTATGGCATTAATCTGAATATTCTCAGAAGTGATAATGTCATTAGAGTGATGAAGGAAACACATCTATATTAGAAAACGGATGCTGAATGATATATTTAGGGAGGGGTCTCATACTGTCTATAACTTTTAAATATTTAGGAAAAAAGGATATTATAGAGAAGTCGAGCAAATATGGCAAAACGTTACTTAATTGTTGAATCTAGATGGTATACAGATAGGCATTGTTTTGTTTTGCAACTTTTCTCCATGCTTGAAAATATTCAATGTAAAAGTTTGGGTTGTAGAAGAATATGAATGAATTTGAAAAAAACTAAGTTCTGACAAAGACAAAGTCCTTATCTCCATTTCGTTCCAAAATGACCAAAAATCTAGAGAGACTGAATACAGAGAGTACTGAATGCCATCACCTGTGACCACAAAAAAAGCCAAATCCAATGGTATTATTAGATTGAATACTCATTTGGTGTTACCATGTATCAAGCACCAAACTAGGCACTGTATACACATAATTCAATGCAATCTTTACAATGTCCCTGAAACCAGAATCCTTGCCCCTACATTGCTGATGTAAAAACTGAGACTCATCGAATTTGAATCACTTGGTCAAACTTACAGAACTTTGAGGTAGCAGAGCCAGGATGCAACCCAAAATCTGTCCATTTCCAAATCCTAGGCTAATAGCCTTCTGTTATCCTAGGAGCAATATTAATTCTTCTCCGTTAGATTCAATACTGAAAGAGAAGAAGTCTTAACTCTACAAGAAATAGAGACAGAGATAATGAGAGAGAGGTGAGGAGTTGGGGAGAGAATTGACTCTGGCAACCTGGGCTTCAGCAAATATTTTAGATTCTATTCAAATCATTTAGGAGCTCTAGTATCCTTTATCAAGCACCAGGGCGCTGCATGGATTAAGACTGTCTATGGTATCTGGAAGGTCTAAATGGATTCACAAAATCATCTTTCTCATCATCTTAAATGTGGGTCAGGCCATTATCCCTATGCCAGCCACAATTTCCATTTTACTTATAGCTTATTATTCTCTTGATCTGTTGATATCCTTTTCTCTTTCTCTGGCAACCTAACAATCTCCTGATATATATTACTGAATTCTGGGTCTTTCATTTGTTCATGAGGTAACTTTTTACTGTGATAATTCAGCCAAGAATCTCCTAACTTCTAAACATTCTCGTTGAACCTCCACCATGAGATATTTTATGCATGGCTTATTTTCTGTAAGTAACTATAACAAGGCACAATCTTATAATCTGCGCAGCACTTCTGACAACTTGTATTCCAGGCACAGAGAGTAAAAGGGATGATGGTTGAGACCGTTCATATACCAACTGCTCTCAATATTCTTAGAATATAAACATTTTGAGGTTTCTGAGGTGCTCTCATCAATGGAAACACCCACCTCTGAGTGATCCTTGGAGTTCCACTAGTAAATACCTTCCAGTAGACAGAGCCTTGTACTAAGTATGTGATAAACACTGAGATGATACACATTGTGTAGAGTATAATTTCTACAAACAACACCGTTCTTCATACAACTGGTTCATTTTGCCTGAGCTTCCGTTGCTTCAATATTAGTGAACTGTAACTTGCAGGCCATTAGCTCCTCCCACTGGAATGTGAGTTTTAATAGTACATTTTGGTTTCTACCCCACCCTAGCTGGTCAAGTGCCAAGCACATATTCCCATTTAGCTGGATGAATAAATGGGTTCATGCAAGTTTTGCTGGAAAAGTCAGGAGACATTAATGCCCATGAAAAACAAGCAGACCATCCAGAGCAAGCTGCCAAATCCCAAATGCCCAGGATTGGTATCCTATGATCCCTGTCCTAGGCCAAGACACAGACATCTTTTGTCTGGATTGCTGCAACAGCCTAGAACAGTACAACTGCCTCTACCTCTGCCACCTTACTGATACACCTCCGTTCTCTGCAAGTAGCCACGAGAGTCCTTACGGAAATGACATCACCACAATGGTGACCTATGTTGTTCCTGATTTTGCCCCCTGCCCCACAAGAACAACTAGCAATTATTTATAAAGGAGACACCATTGAGAGAATTCTAGAACACAGGGTGAGGCTGGAGCATCCCTTGCACCACAGAGACCAAGACAGGCTGCATTAGAAGGTTAAGAGAAGTGGCTACATGTTGACTGCATTGATCATCCCACCGGCCACAAAGCACCAAGTGGAGAGGTCTCCCCTGAGTCTCTGGTTCCTCCAGTGGAAAAAGAGAGCCCGCTCCCCCCCGCCCAGCATTATGGGTTTCTTCAGGGGAGTCTCTCTGGCCTTACCCTACAGGTGTTGCAGGAGAATCTGTGGGGCTCAACCACTGGGAATCTGACCATGATGGAGAAGAAGAGAGGGGTTTGCAACAATAAGCTCATGGATCTTGTAAACAAGTTCATACCTTCAGTGCCCAAGTAGTCAACCCAACCAGCAGCTTTGCTCATCTGCAGAACCAAGTCAGTGGTACACTCTGGCCAGGGAGTCCATTTGCTGGCCTGATAGCCTGGTTTGCCCAGACCGAGGTAAGGAGCTGAGTCATAGCCCCACTCACTGAAGAGAGTGTCTCCTAGCCCAAAGTGCTATGCAACTGTAAAGCTGTGTAGCAATGCTTGAGCTGAGAGAAGGCGGGTGAGCTCATTGCAACCATACCAAAGCCCTGGCTGTACACACGCAGGGAGGTTAATTCATAGCTGAAGCTGAGGGTAGCTCTGGGCCCCTCCCAACTGAAAAGCCTGTTTGAGAAAAGCTGAGAGAGACCTGAGGTGGGCCCCTTCATGTCCCATCCAGGCAAGGAAACATAGTCTAACCCACTGAGGAGAGTGTCTCGTGACTCCATCTGACCAAAAAAGCTAGTGAGAACACATGGAAGCTGTGTAAGCCAGCAACTCTTGAGCTAAGAGACCAGCAGGCAGAGCTGATAGTCTACAGAGTAAAGCCATGGCCTATTTCTGCCAGGGAACTTGGGACATGAGTCAACTTGAGGTAAGATAACAAAGAGCTTTACTGACTTTAAAGCTGCATCTTCCACTGTACCTAGGCAAGGAAACGGATTCATTGCCCTTCTCATTGCTAAATACAGCCTTCTGCCTGCTCATCCATAGAACCTAACTAGAGCACATGGGAAGTTATATAGCCCATTCAACAGCCTTGTTTATAGTAGCACTTGAATGGAAAGAACAGACTACGGCTTTTCACATTTTGCCTTTCCAGACAAGGGCATTCAATGCATACTCTTGCCTGATTTAGTCCCCAAAAATAAACCAAACAGGTTCATAGGATGCAGCAAAAATAGTTCTAACAGGGAAATTCATAGCAATAAACACCTACACTAAGAAGCAAGAAATTCTAAATAAGCAACTTAACTTTATGCCTTAAGGAACTAGAAAAAGAAGAACAAACCAAGCCCAAAGTTAGCAGAAGGAAGGAAATAACAAATATTAGGGCATAAATAAATGAAATAGAGAATGGAAGACAACAGAAAAGATTAACCAAACTAAGAGTTGTTCCTTGAAAAGAAAAAGAAAATTGATGAAATTATAGCAGACTAACCAAGAGGGAGTAACCAAATCAGCAAAATTATAAATGAAAAAGGAGACATTACAACTGATACCACAGAAATACAAAGGACTTTTGTTCCACTATGAACAACTATACACCAAGAAACTGGACAACCTATAAGAAATGGAAAACTTCATAGAAACATACATCCTACCAAGACTGAATCAAAGAAATAGAAAATATGAACAGACCAATTACTAGTAAGGAGTTTGAATCAATGGTCAAAATCTGCCAATGAAGGAAGCTCAGGACCAGATGGTTTCAGTGATGAATTTAACCAAACATTTTTTTTTTAAATAATACTAATCCTTCTTAAACTCTTACAACAAATTGAAGAGGAGAGAATATTACCCAACTCATTTTATGGTATTTACTAGCATTATCCTAATACCAAAGGCAGATAAGGACACTAATAGAAAAGAAAACTACAGCTCAATATCCCTGATAAATTTACATACAAAAGTTTTAGAAAATAAAAAAAAAAACTAGCAAGCCAAATTCAGCAGCACACTAAAGGAATCATGCACCATGATCGGTGTGACTTATCCCTGGGATTCAAGGATGGCTCAACATATGCAAATCATTTAATGTGATACAAGGTTTTCAAAGAAAATAATCATATGATCATCTCAATAAAGAAGGTATTTGACAAAATTCATTATCTGGTCATGATGAAAACACTTAAATTTAAGGAATAGAAGGACATATCCCAACATAATAAAGGCCATATATGACCAGCCCACAGCTAGCATCATAGTCAATGGTGAAAGTTTGAGATTTTTGAGAATTTTTCCTCTAAGGTCATGAGCAAGACAAGGATGCCCACTCTCACCACACCTACCCAACAAAGTACTGGAAGCTCTATCTCTTTTGGAGATGTGTCTGACACTAATCCTACCACTTATGACAACATGGATGGACCATGAAGGCATTATGCTAAGTGAAATAAGACAGAGAAAGACAAATACTGTGTGATCTCACTTATATGTGGAATCTAATAATTATTTTTTAAGTTTATTTTCTTTATTTTGAGAAAGAGAGAGTGCAAGTTGGGGAGGGACACAGAAAGAGAGAGAATCTCAAGCAGGCTTCCAGCTATCAGCACAGAGCCCATGCAGGGCTCAAACTCACAAAACCGTGAGATCGTGAGCTGAGCTGAAATCAAGAGTCAGACACTTAACCAACTGAGCCATTCAGGCGCCCTTGGAATCTAATAATTAAACAACACCAAAACTGTAGCAAAAGAGATCAGATTTGAGTTACCAGAGCTGGGGCCAAAACAGGGAAAATCGGAGGAAAGTAGTCAAAAGATACAAATTTCCAGTCTTAAGTAAGGACTGGGGATATAAATTTTTTTAATGTTTATTTATTTTTGAGAAAGCAAGAGAGAAACAGAGCATGAGCAGGGGAGGGGTATAGAGAGAGGGACACACAGAATCCAAAGCAGGCTCCAGGCTCTAAGCTGTCAGCACTGAACCCAACATGGGGCTCAAACCCACAGACTGTGAGATGATGACCTGAGCCATAGTTGGACACTCAATCGACTGAGCCACCCAAGCACCCCAAGGATTGGGGATATAATGGACAACATCATGACTCCAATTAACTTGACTGAATGATATATAGGAAAGTTGCTAAAAGAGTGATTCTAAGAGTTCTCATCAAAAGGAAAAACATTTCTTTCTTTCTTTTTTGGTGGGGGAGATTGAAACTAAATGAGATGATGGATACTAAATAAACCAAATGTGGTAATCACTTCACAATACATGTAAATCCAACCATTATGCTACACCCCTTAACCTTGTACAGTGATGTATGCCAATTATTTCTCAATAAAATTGGAGAAGTAATTTTAAAAATGTAAATCATATAGTAGTACATACAAGTTTGAAATATTTAATGTCTTCATATTCTACTTGAATTCAAGATACTAACTCCTTACCTTGTCCTACAAAGCTTTATCAGTATCTTACCTGAACAAACCCCATTTCTTACCACTCTCTTCCAAATGTGCTCTCTTCCACCCACTCTGATTTCTTTCCCACTGCCAGAAACACACTCCCCTCTATTGCTTCATGTGGCTGGTTTCTCATCTGTCAAGTCTCACATTAAACATCATCATCTCAGAGAGGCCATGCTTTACCACCCTAAGTAAGAGGACTCATATTTATTTTCTGTTGCTATACCTTGTTCTTTTTTTTCCCATGGCATCAGTCAAAAAGCCCTGAATGATTAATTTTGTTCTTCCTATATTTGTTTATCTTCTATCTTCATCACCATTTAGGTGGTATTAGAAAAGCAAGCACTATGTCTGTACTTGGCACATGGTACACACTCCATAGTACATGGTTCAGATCCAGTGAAAATGTATGGCCTTTGGAGACCACTAAAGAGGTCTAGCAGGCAGTGTGTGACATGTTTGTATATGTCAAGGGCTTGACCCAGGCAGAAGGAAAGAAAAGAGGTCTAGACAAAACAGGATGAAGTTTGGGGATATTTAATCATCTATAGAAGCTAGAGCCCATCCTCCTTCCACCAGGAAAGACTGGTGTTTTCATGCTTCACATAATTAAAGGGGCTGGGGCAAAATCATTCCAGGAGGTGTTAGATCCCCTCTATAGAAGCTTCTCTTTTCTCCCCTAGGAACTTCATGTCCCTAGACCCTATTATTTCAGCTATTTTGCCAAACTTTGAGGTTCATGATGACAGGGGTTGCTCTATTTCTGTAAGGCCAAGGCCTAACTCAAGGTCTGATCCAGAATCATTGCTAAAAATATGTTTGTTAAACTGAACAAAATATAAAGTCACTATTTCCAAAGAGTCCTCTTCCAAATGATGACACAGGGGTCAAGAGGAATCCAGAAATCAGCAATATCAGAACAATTAGTGAGGATGAAACTGTCACACCTAGCAAGTCTTGAACTTTAGATAAGTAAATGAAAATTTAGATTTTAAAGAAATAACTTATTGTCTGATAATTTCTAAACTGTCTAAAATATTTTCGTACTCATAGATCAGCTAATAATTGAAACAATCTGGTTTCCTAACTTCAAGGGGGTCTTATCAAGCTCTACAAATGAATCTATTCCAGGTTGTGCTAAAAAAAAAAAAAAATGATCCCACTGTGGCAAGAAAATGGAGCCCTATGAATCTTAGTAATGTCAGAAGCCAACCAGTGCATTGAATAGGAACCTGATTGGAAAGACTGAAAAGGAAAATCCGGTTGATTTAATCCTCGTATATGACAGAAGTTGGATTTTCTTAGCCCAGTTGTGCTCTGTGGGTATCTGACAAGTCTAAACTGCCAGCTTAAAGGCATTCAATAAATTTCAAGTTGTTTCTATGTCAAAGGGTTCAATTTAGACAAACTGCGTTGACTTGAAATTGGACAGCTGGAATTTGTATTTTCAGGTGTTGGAAATTTCAGTGCAGATTTGACAAGTATTGATGATTCTTTATTGACATGAAGCATTCACACAAATTATGGGATTCTATAAAGTACCATTCTTTTCACCTTTTATTTAATGTTTTCTGCTTTTCAGAAAGGCCATTTTTTTCTAATAATTTTAAATACTCTGAAGAATCTTTAGAACAGAATATATAATAAATAGGTAAGGAAGTCAAGGTTCTGTGTAGCTTAGAATAAGCCAAACTTGTAGTGAGACCATTATTAATGTTAACTTCCACAATAGATGTTTTCTGGGTGCCTCACAAATTGTATAATTTGTCTCGTGTTCCCAAGTTCAATTTCCAGGTCCCACGGTGTCAGTAGTGAGATAAGAACTGTATTACAAACAGTGTCACTATATTCTGACTATGGCACAGGTCAATGTTACTTTTAGAAAGCCAGAGAGAGTGGGGCTAGAAGTCTCCTCTCCATAATATCTACACATTAAGCAAGGCTTGTTTGCTCCTGTTGAATAGGCTCCCAGACATAAATGCTTCCTTTGGGGAGTTCTTTTCCACCTCTTCCTGAAACATGAGTCTCTGAGGAAGGCTGAGATTAATAGTGCATCAGGTTATGCTTAATCTTCTCCCAATATTTCATTTTGCTTTAATCCTATAACATTTGCATTTCTGAAATTAGGGTATCTGATGCATTGGAGTGGGACCCAGAGGCCTCATTTAGGTTAGATTTATTATCTACTAAATGACTTTCTTAGCAGATCTCTTTATCTCTCTGTGCCTGCCAGCTCATCTCAATGCTCTATCTTGAGCAGATTCTATTATACAAAAATTTATTATTACTTTTTTTTAGATCTTCTACACAGCTCTCAGATACTTTATTGTTAACAGTAAACCCTAACTGGCACACTCTAACACGATTAGCAGAGATGTGTAAAGTACCCACTTGTGAATGAATATCTGTAAGATGTTTTGACTCTCCAAGTCTCCCCAAATCCATGGTGTTAGAGATTTCAGTATTATCTTCAAATTCTTCTTTCCAGGCCCAAAGACCCAAATTCCTACCACAGGTGACATTGATAAGAGGTATCTTTCTTATTGCAACCCCATGTGGGGCAAAAAATAATGGAAACACAAGTCAGAGAAAGAGGGTTTGGTCTTAGGTGAAGGAAAAACATAAAAAGCTGTGTTTAACATACATAAACAAAGAGAGAGTTAAGAGCTTGTCACCTGTGAGAGGAACTAGAGGCAATCTAAAAAATCCCGGGGAATGAACAAAGAAGTGCTACCAAGGAGTAGCAGCTAATCGGCTCTCTGATTATCTATGGCTCAACCTGCTTAACTAGCCCAAACGGTCAATTGGCTGATTCTGTTGATGATATATAATGGTGAACTCGAAGCAAGTGGGTTTGGAATTTCAGAATAGGTTAGCACATCAAGTGGTCCTGAGACTGAGGGCATATAATACAGAAACCTACATGTGGTATCAGACAGAGTCGAGGATGGTGATGTAATTAGTGGTGAAGATGGGATGAAAATGGGTGTGGGGTGAATGTAAGAAATGGGGAGAGGGATAAGGAGGGCAGGACTGATCTGATCAACATCAACATGGGAAGCCAGGATGAAGCAGATCTTTGATTGGGAGGTCTGAACCATGATCAAGAATATTCTAGAAGAAGCTAGTCAGAATATCAGCAGAAAACAAATGAATTATTGTTCTGAGCAGGGCTCCAGACCTAGTGGGGAAATCAGAGTACCATGATAAGATGAGGCTGAAACCAAGTCTTTCTTTATAGACCGAAAAGGTGGGGTCATGTTGTTGCCGGCTGGAATATGAACCTGACATCTACCAGGCACAGCTATAGCTACAGCTGCATAACTAGTTCAGGCTTAACTACTAGAAGACTGCTATGATTCCTGTGTCAGGCCAGGATAAACTCAAGACATGGTCATGAGGAGCTGAAAATTTGTAAAGAAGAGGCAGACAAGTGTGAAACGTGTGTGGGTGTACGTGTGTGTGTGTGTGTGTGTCTTTATATGTCCATCCTCAGACATTTCGTAGGCAATCAAGTCATGAAATTTGTTTCTCATTAGGCAAAAACTTTATCCAGGAGGAACACCCTAAAATATGTTTACCTCCTGTGTATATCTACCCTAAGGTTACAATTAATTCTTAACAACTATAACCAGAAACCATTTGTAACTTCATTTTGCTTCTGATGAAGCAGATGATGATAGACATGGGTTAAACCAATTTTAAAAATGTGAGCAAAAATATGAACACATTTGGGGAAAAAAGGCCTTTCAAATATTTAGAATGGGAATCTTCACTGGTTTTATTTCTGGGAACAAAGAAAGGCTCTCACGGTGTGTGTGAGGGGTGTGTGTGTGTGTGTGTGCGCGCAGGAATTGGAACCTAACTTGTAGTTAAATTCTGTTGAGCATCTAGATGAAAACAAAATATGGCTTGGGTCTCAAATGGAATATACATTTTCAAAGGTGTCAGAGATGTCAGTATTGAAGGAAAGTAGATCTGCCACACACACAAAAATGAATTATTTGTTCCGTGTGTGTGTGTGTGTGTGTGTGTGTGCATCACAATATAAAGTCAACATCTGTTTGTCCTTTTCTTTAAGCAAATACACTTATGGATGACTAATGGAAGACTAAGATACAAAGATGAAAAAGATGCATGTTGTGTGTAAGAGGAAGGGAAACATCAAACACAAAGAAAGAAGCAGACCCTACGAAGGAAACTAGAAAGGAAAGAAGGGGATTCACAACCCCAAATTATTAATACAAATTTTTGTTTGGAGTGTCATATTAAGGATTTGTGGCTGCTGCTCTTTGTGACATTCAAGTGACAGCAAAAGGACAGACTTCTGGTCAGTCCAACTTAATGGTTCAGCCCTTACGGACATGACTTCCTCCTGCTTATCAAGGCTTTTGATGGAGTGACAAAATCAGAGGTCTTTTGTGGTCCTTTATGGCAACACGTATTTTAAGAAACTAACAGTTAGAAAATTGAACTGGTAGAAATCCAAAGAACAAAATGTGTTCGCTTTCCTCTGTTTCCTGCTGCTTCAAATAGGAAGTCTTCAAGGGCAAGAAGAAGGAGCAAGTGGATTTTTAAGAACAAAGTGCTTTTCTCTCACTGATAGAGATTAACATGCAGCTCAGACTTTAGGGTTACTTTGGGTTAGAGTCCAGTTTTTCTAATACAAGGTATTCACCTCCTCCTGGGAAACACACAAATAAGGTAGGCAGAAAGGCAGCTACGTAAGACAGCCACCAGGTGTAGCAAAGTTGTAAGCACCTCCCATCCACCCACCCACCAGTTCCCATACAATCAAGAAAGTTAACCTAATGCCAGGGACACTGCTAAGTTATACTGAAGACCCAGGTGACTTAAGGAAAGAAAAACCCATTAAGAAACCACATAGTCCATCTCCTGGCTTAGGGCACACACATAATCAAATTTCAGAAAGCCAAGATCTCTGTATTTAAGATACCCATCAGATAGCTTCATGCCCAGAGAGGCATGTCGAGGGAAACTCACATTACCCTTCTGTGCCTCAGTTTCCTCATTGATGAAGGAAAAATAATAATCCCTATGCATTAGAGGAGCCATAAATGTTAAAGAAGGCTATTTACCTTTTGTGAACTATGTGTTGCCTATGCTAGCTAAAGATGGGGGCTTCTATTTTCTCCCACTATAACTTACCTTCATAATACAAATCTACGGAAATCAAAGAATTGGTTCTTTTACTCATTCAAAAATAGCCCTTGCCAAGATTTAAGGATAAGAAACTCCTGCCTGCAATAAACTTTCAGTTTACTCGGACCTTGTGACTGTCTCCCACATGAAGGGAAAGAGTCTAACAGCATTCTATGTTTAGCATGGGAATCTGAATCTGCCAACGAGAGACAGCTCACCAGCTTACCAAATCCATCTCTACTAAGAAGTCTCAGTAAGACCTTAGACAGTTACTCAGTTGTTATCATTTTCTCCTTTAGTTTCTAACTCTCCATTCAGAGCATTCTCAGAAGGAAGAACAAATGAACCTTTTTACTATGGAAATAACTCTGGAAACCTAAGATTCAAATCAAACTCAAAGTCATGGTTTTGTCACAGTAAATCACGTGAAAAGTCTGCTTTAGCGAGTATATTATCGTGGTTGCATGGCTAGCGTGGGCCTCTTTCCCGGGCACCATGAGAAATTCAATACGAAGAAAAGATACTGATGTCTTCTGTACAAGTCTTATAGCTCTGGCCTCCTGGATTTTGCCATTATAAAATGTCAGCCTAATATTCTCCATCTTTCACTGAGAGGCTGAACATAACATGAGCAGCTCTAAGTATAAACCTCTATGTTATATGTAAAACATGTTCAAAGTCAATGCCTCTCACCATTATTCAATGACTCTTTATGGAAATGCCCAAGAGCAAGTGATCTTTTCAGGTATAAACCCAGGAAAGCACACATATTACCATGAGGTAGAGACCGTTGTTCTTTGTTAGAAAGAAGTCACCCATCAAAATGTGACTTGTCTTCTTCCTCTGTCCACCAGGAAATCTAGAGTGAAGGCTTGTGCCCACCGTTGCCTTCTATAAGCTTATTATTATTTTACCTTTCTCTCTCCATCTTTATGAGCCTTCTGTCATTGTCCTTACTAGCTAGCACAGGGGCTGCTTACAGATTTATAGCATGTTTTAAAAAATATATAGATCTCCACACACATATAATCAAAAATTAATCCCCAAGAGGTAAACAACAAAATTACCAGTGGCCTTCCAGGGCCTTCATGACCTGTCCCAGCTACCCTGCATAATCTCCAAATTATAGGCACATCGATTTTCTAGTAGATTTTTTAATTTACCAGGTTGTTAATACCAACATACCTTTGCTCTCATTTTTCTCTCTCCACTCCCATCCTTAACCACTTACCCTTCTTTCTGCAGCTCCTATCAAGCTTTCTGTAAAAGTCCTCTATGATTGCCCTGAACAGAATTGGGCATTTGGGGGTTTTTTGTTATTGTTTTTATTTTTGTTTTCAAATCCTCTGAGATCTTATTGCATATTAAATTTTTCTATGATGTGTTTATGCTTCATAGGTCTGTCTGCAGTTCTTTATTTCTCCCTCTCCTAGAGTAGAAAGTCTTTTGAGACATAGACTATGTCTTTGCATCTTTTGTCCCACAAATCTAGCCATACTCAGAGGAGGCTAACAAAACAACAACAATAACAACAATAACAGTAACAACAATAGAAACCAGTAGGTAGTAGGACTGAATGAATGAATGAGCAAGTGAGTGAATGAATGGACTACCACTGTGACACCAAGTTCAAAAAAAAATTAAAACCCCGGGGCACCTGGATGGCTCAGTTGGTTAAGTGTTCTGACCTACTTTGGCTCAGGTCATGATCTCATAGTTCGTGGGTTCAAGCCCTGCATCGGGCTCTGTGCTGACAGCTAGCTCAGAGCCTGGAGCCTGCTTCAGATTCTGTGTCTCCCTCTCTCACGGACCCTCCCCTGCTCACACTGTCTCTCTGTCTCTCTCAGATATAAATAAAACATTAAAAGAATTAAAAATTAAAACTAAAAATTTAAAAATTAAAAACCAATAACAGCAAGGCTGCCATGCACTTCAAGAAAAAAAATATGGATGAAATCGAACTACCAGTGATGAGTGAAGATGCATTCGCTTGTATTTAAGAAATTCTGTCAAAGGGAAAGACATGTCCAAGGAAATAAATGATCATCCCAAGGTAATTTTACTGACAAGAGCATAGGATAAGGGAGGGAGCAGGCATTGGAGTAATAAAAGCAATTCTTTATTCCAGTGGGAAAGAGGTGACATTAGCATGTATGAAAGTCCTGCCATGTTCTGCGAAATGGGCCATGGTTTTCACATGTTAACTCAACCAATCCTCACTTCAGCTTTAAAAAAACAAAAACAAACAAGTATCTTCACCATCATCATCATTGTCATCGTCGTCGTCATCATTGTCTCACCATCATTATGTCAAAATTCCGGCAAAGCCCCCTGAGTTTTGAAAAGTATGCCACATCTATATGGAACAAAGGCATCCAATGGAATGCCATTTATGATAGGTCTACCCTGGAATGCTTCAGGTACCTGGTAGTAACAGGGAAATGTTATCATTTCTTGAAAACTTAGAGCTAAAAACTCATATTACTTCATTTAGAAGCTTCAGATAGGTTTCATGCCAGATGGGTAATATGCCCAGAAACCATATTTTTAGAAGCTATAGGAAAAACAGAGGTCACCTGGTGAGGTTTCACACGGTGCAAGGAGGTTAAATGGAATAAACAAGATGAGGGTCTTCACATACCAACAGAACTCTTTTGTTTGTCAGACTCCCCTGACAATATGCATTTGCTCCTTGGCCACCTTCATCTTCATTGAGCACCTGCTATATACCAGACACTGAATCCACAAGGGAATAAAAGACACACATGTCCCTGCTTTTATGCAGCCTACTCCTCTCTGGACTTGAAGTCCTTTGTGCTTATTTCATCTGGGATGCAGGTTTATCCCAAAGTCTGAAAGCAGAGCATTCCTACAAAACCTTTCATAACCTGAAACGGTGTGAAGCAAAAAAGCAATTATCATTAAGATAGATGAAAAAACTTTCTGAGCATTCCCAGAGCCAACAACTGACCTCTGCTAGGCTTTTCTGATACCTTAGGACCCATCTTGCTAACGGGTGCACAAAATAAATCCAGATAAAGCACAGATGCTCACAGACACAGTTCAAAGCTCTGGTGGCTGGATGCCAAGATGCTGAGAGTGGATCGCAGGGAAGAAGCTGGACGGGGCCACTCTGCTGCTCAGGTGCACGCCACCTCTGTAATGGCTCCTACAGAACAAAGGCTCTTTTCACCTTAGCCTTGAAAGTGAAAATCCTCTTCAGATTTCCTTCAGTTAGAGACAACAGGGACTAATGTAGGTCTTCCATAAAAGCAAAGTGGCATAATGTGAACTTCGGACAAGTGGGGGATGCCTGTACTTGCTTTCAGAGTTTAGGCAGAATATTCTAGAAAAAAATTCAAATCTGATTCCTTAGTCCACCAATAAACAATAGAGAATAAGTAGTAAATATAAGGGGTAATAAAATTTTGTAATAGGTAAACAGTGATAGGTGTTACAAGAAAAGGAAGCTGTAAAGTAGGATAGGAAGAGAATTAGGGACAGTGGTCTGGTGGCATTGTTACATTAGGGTACAGATTAGTCCCCTCTTCTCTGTGGGGCATGTATTCCAAGACCCCCAGTGGCTACTGGAAACCACGGATAGCATGGAATCCTATATAGACTAGGTTTTTTTTCCTGCACATCCATACCTAAGATAAAATTTAATTTATAAATTCACTAATAATAAAATAGAACAGTTATAACAATATATTGTAACAAAAGTTATGTGAATATGGTCTTTCTTTCTGAAAACACCTTACTGTGCAGGTCTACCATTCTTCTTGTGATGGTGTAAGATGATCAAATGCCTACACAAGATGGAGGAAGATGAACAACATAGGCACTGTGACATGGCGTTAGGCTACTATTGACCCTCTGATGACCCTTCAGAAGGAGGACCATCTGCTTCCGGAATATACTTCATCGTGGGTAATTTAAACCACAGAAAGCAAACCCACGGATAAGGAGGGACCCCTGTATTCAGGGTTGTTCTCCTGGAAAGACAGTCACGTCAGAGGGAACTGGTTCCGAGAAGCCCTAGGGCAGAAGCATGCCTGGTGCCCTGGGGGTGGCAAGGAAGATGGTGTGGATGAGAGAATAACAGAAAAGGATGGCATCAGGAGGTGGGAGAGGGCAAGGGGAACTGGTTTTGATTTTGTGTGAAACTGGCAGCCATTGGAGAATTTTGAGTAGAAAAGTGGCATTTTTTATTTATACTTAAAGGGTTCTCCATGGTTGCTGTATTGAGCACACTACAGTCAAAGAGAGGCCAGAGGGGACCCCAGGAACTCTATTTCTGTGATTCTCATCCTGGGGAGAAATGACAGTGTCCCAACCCAGGATAGTGTTAGTGGAGAAGGTAAAGAATGGTCTGGTTCCATACATTTCTGGGTATTTCGAAGCTGGTGACAACAGATGTGGATACAGAGTGTGAGAAAAAAAGTGGCTTCAAAGATTGGGGGACTGAGCAGATGGAAAGATAAAATACCATAACCTGAGAGAAGAAAAGCTGAGGGCTAGGAGGAAGGTCAAAGCTGTTGGGTGGAAGATTCTTCCAAACCTCTAAGCTGGGGGCAGGTGCAGTGCGGAATGTGAGGAGACGCCGGTTGGTTCAAATGTTATTTGGGGGTTGTCAGCACTTAAATAGCATTTAAATATATTGGACCAGGTGAGAACACCTCGGGAATGCCAGTAGACAGAGAAGAAAAGATGCCCAAGGCCCTGGCTGTGGGTCACTCTAAACTGAAGACAAAGAAGAATCACAGTAAAGACTTAGAAAGAGTTGCCACCGAGTTTTGTGAATGAAAAGAGTACAAGAGACAGAGAAAGAGCAAGTCAGAGACAGAGAGGGCAGGTCCTGGAAATCAAGTGAAAAACCATATCATTGAGGCAGAGAGAGTAAATCACTTTGGCAAGTCAGTTGAGAGTGATGTGAAAGTGGTCCTTAGCGACATTAATAAGAACAGTTTCCGAGGGCTACGTGCACATGAGCATATGTTATAAGTGGTGGTGGGGTTGTTAAGGTGTGATTATGGTGAGCCAACAAGAAGGGAATCATAGATGGTGAGTTTAACAACCACCTCAAGAAGTTTTGCTAAAAGAGAGCAAATAATTGAGGGGTGGGTGGCTGGTGGCACACATTCGCCAAGCCTCAGGAAACAGAGACAAGGACAGAATTAGGAGAGGGGTTCGTGGGGAGTGACACAAATGAAATATGAGGGAGAATACGAGGTAGAAAGAGCTCTCAGGCTCTTGGGCCATGGTGCAGGTCTGAGGCCTCAGAAGGAGAGGGGGAAGAAGGAATAATCAGGTATGAGAGCCTCTGACTATGGTGTGGCTCTTGGAAGGCCACAGCCAGCCTGGCGGGGAACTCTGGTGAAGTGACTATGCAAGAGGCCCGCGTTGTGCACAAGTGCCTAGGCCTCAGCAGCTAAGTCACTACCCGGGGTCTGCATGGCAAGAGCATACCTTGGGCTCAAAAGCCGAGGAAGAGCCTGAAGAGTATCAGCTAAATGTTCCCCTAGGCAAGTTCTTTCTTGAAGACCCAAAATGCATTCCTTCATGGCTGCCACCTGAGGTAAATAGAGTCCAGGGGATTTGGGAGAAGAAAAAAATAAGAAAACTGTCTCTAGAACTTCACCCATCAAGCTCTCACAGTCTTGAAAGCTCTGAGCACCAGCATGGCTGCCTCTTTCTTCCTGGATTCTATTTCTCCACATGACAAATCAGAAAATGCCCAGTAAGAAAGCTGGAGTGAGTAAAGACCTCATCTCCTTTCCTTTCTTCCTCTGTGATTGTAGCCTCTCAACTCCTACCTATGTTGGTTACAGTCAATACCTTCAAAGCCATCTATATTTATATCTACATCTTCTTTATTCATTTATTTTGTCCATCTTTCAGAATTGTTTTCAATGAGAGTCTTATCTTAATGAAACCACAGTCAGAGCCAGATGGGAGGTCAATCAGCATGCCTGTGAGTTTTTTTCTGTCATGTTCTGTGGCATGCATGCAGTTGCAGGGTGAGTAGAGAGTTAAACCTGACCAACACTGCGGAGAGGGGGCAAGATGGCGGAGAAGTAAGGAGCTCCGTACTTGCACTCGCGCCCATACATCACACAGAAAAGATCTGAAGCCATTGAAAACCTTACAAAACCTGAGATTGGGAGAAAAAGGACGCAGAATCCACTGAGAGAGCCTTCTAACGTGAGTGCGAACCGGGGAAGATAAAATCGGGCCAGATCGGAGACTCCAGGGTGGGAGGCGATCCCCCTCTACCCTCTACGGGGAGTGAGAGGGGAAAAGGAGAGAGTCCGAAACAGAAAAACCTCCACTCGGGGGGAAAACCTCCACTCGGGGCATAGAAAGACTGTACTTGCCAAATACCTGCACACCAGGTCCCCTCGCGCCAACTGATCCCGGGGGTGCTGAGCACATAAACTGCTTTTTGTGCTGCTCCTGGCGGCTGGACTAAAGAGCAGCGGCGTGCCTGCCGCCATTGTAGCTCCCGGGCGGCTGGGGCCCCTGAAAGAGCCGCACGGACACCGAGCGTCCGCGCTCC
>NW_024081974.1:328313-409741 GCF_003009895.1 Hyaena hyaena | reverse complement strand
CTAATTGTAGGTATTGAAGTCAGGCTGCCTTCTAGGTTCAAATATGTTCTAAAATGATTGCTATGTTATTATGATTACACTGAACTGGTTCTGGAGAAAAGTCTTTAGCACTTTTCTTATCCTCATAGAGCATCTGTGCCTCATCTAGAAAATCTTGACAACATACCTATCTCTGAGGGGCATGTATTGCAAACAACTCAGTTTAGGGTCTGATGCAAAGGAAGCCCCAAGGATGTATGCTGAGTCTGAGTGCAGAAAAAGAATCACAAAGGAGAAACTCTAGGCCATCTTAATTAGTCTTTAACTGAAGACGATTGGGCAAATTTCTTGAATTTTGAATAAGCATGTAGCACTATGTACACAGAAATAATCCTGAAATAAATGACAGTACAACTCTGTACTTTATTTCATTTCTTTCAAGAACATTTTAATTAAAATTACTTTTTTTTTAAGATTTTACTTTTAAGGAATTTCTACACCCAACATGGGGCTCAAACTTACAACCCTGAGATCAAGAGTCATATGCTGCACATATAGGAGGATTAGGAGGAACTTAACTGAGGAACAAGGGGGAGAAGAAGGGGGGAAATGGTGGTGGAAAGGGAGAGAGGCAAACCATGAGAGACTCTTGAATGCTGACAAAAACTGACGACTGATGGATGTGGGGGGTGAGGGAGGGTTGAGCATGGAGAAGGGCACTTGTGGGGATGCGCACTGGGTGTTATGTGGAAACTAATTTGACAATAAACTATTTGTAATAAAAATAAATAAATAAATAAAATGAGAAAAATAATTTTAAAAAAATGATAAGTTAGAGAGAGGAATCAACATGGAGAATTAGAGGCACCTGACGTTCCCTTGTCCCTCAAACACAACACACTCCAAAAATTTCCCCTGAAGGGACAGGCCCTGGACATTGAAGGACCTTTTTAATACAGTAGTCCTTGCAGGTGCAGGAACATAACAAGCTATTAAATCATAAAAAGGACAGAAAACTAGTCAAATTGATGAAATGGAAGAACAGTACTCAAAAGAAATTCCAGAAAGAAATTATAGCTAGTGAATTGCTCAAAACATACATAAACAATATATCTGGATTAAGAATTTGGAATAATAGTTAAAAAATTAGTAGCTAGGCTTGAAAAAAACCATAGAAGACAACAGATAACCTATTGCTGCAAAGATCAAGGAACTAAGAAATAGTCACTACGAATGAAGACTGTTGTAAATAAGGTGCAACATAAACTAGTTGCAGTGACAGCAAGGATGTAGGAAGCAAAAGGAAGAATAAGTGAAATAGAAGATAAAATTATGGAAAATGATGAAACCGAGAAAAAGAGATTTAAGAAAATACTAGACCATGAGTAATTATAGAACTAAGTAATTCAATAAAACAAAATAATACCTACATCATAGGAGTTCCTGAAGAAGAGAGAGAGAAAGGGACAGAAGGTTTACTTGAACAAATTATAGGTGAGAACTTCCCTAATATGGGGAAGGAAGCAGACATCTAAATCTAGGAGGCACATAGAACTCCCTTCAGATTCAACAAGAATAGGTCTTCACCACAGTATATCGTAGTGAAACTGGAAAAATACAAAGATACAGAGAGAATTCTGAAAGCAGCTAGGGATAAACAAACTTAACCTACAAGGGTAGACATATAAGGGTGGACATGCCTGCTAAAACTTGGCAGGTCAGAACACAGTGACAGGAAATATTCAATGTGCTGAACAGGAAAAGCATGCAGGGAAAAATCTTTCATCCAGACGGCTGTCCTTCAAAATAGAAGGAGAGATAAAGTCTTTCCCGGACAAACAAAAACTAAAGGATTTCTTGATGTCTAAACCAGCCCTGTAGGAGATCCTAAGGGGGACTCTGTGAGTGGAATGCAGCAAAAATTATGAAGGAGCAGAGACATCACCATAAGCATGAAACCTAGAGATAACACAATGACACTCAATCCACATCATTCAAAAATCACTATGAATGTAAATGGATTAAATTCCCCAATCAAAAGATATAGAGTATCAGAATGAATAAGAAAAAATACAAGATCCTAAAAGACTCATTTTAGACCTAAGGATACCAGCAGATTGAAAGTGAGGGTATGAAGAACCATCTATCTTGCTACTGGATGGCAAAATAAAGCTGGAGTAGCCATACTTATATCAAATAAACTAGATTTTTTAAAAATGTTTATTTATTTTTGAAAGAGATAAAGAGCAGCACAAGCTGGGGAGGGGCAGAGAGAGAGAGGAAGACACAGAATCCAAAGCAGGCTCCAGGCACTTGAGCTGTCAGCACAGAGCCGGATGCAGGGCTCAAACTCACAAGCTGTGAGATCATGACCTGAGCCGAAATCAAACACCCAACTGAGCCACTAGGTGGCCCAAGACAAACTATATTTTAAAACAAACTCTGTAACAAGTGATGAAGAAGGGCATTATATGATAATTAAGGGGTCTACCCATCAAGAAGAACTAACAATTGTAAATGTTTATGCTCCCAAGCACCCAAATATATAAATCAATTAATCACAAACATAAATAAATATATAGGTAATAATACCATGATTGTAGGTGACTTTAATACTCCACTTACTGTAATGGAAAGATTATATAAGCAGAAAATCAATAAGGAAACAATGGCTCTGAATGACACATTGGACCAGATGGACTTGAAATATGTATTCAGCACTTTTCGTACAGAAGCAGCAGAATATACATTCTTCTTGAGTGCACAAGGAAAGTTCTCCAAGATGGATCACACACTGGGTCACAAAACAGCCCTCAATAAATATAAAATAATTGAGATCATACTATGCATATTTTTAAGTCACGATGCCATGAAACTTGAAATCAACCACAAGAAAAAAATTGGAAAGTGTCCAAATGCATGAAGGTTAAAGAACATCCTACAAATAATCAATGGGTCAAATAGGCAATTAAAAAAAAAATTTAAAATATATGGAAGCAAATGAAAATTAAAACATGACAGTCCAAAACCTTTGGGATGTGGCAAAAGCAGTCTTAAGAGGAAAATACATTGCAGTCCAGGCCTATCTCAAGGAACAAGAAAAATCATAAATACAAAACTATCCACACACGTAAAGGAACTAGGAACCTCAAAGTCAGCAGAAGAGAGATAATAAAGATTAGAGCCGAACTAAACAATATAGAATAAAAAAGAACAGCTAAGTGAATTGAAGAACTTGTTTTTTTGAAAGAATAAACAAAATTGATTAAACCCCCAGCTAGACATCTCAGGAAGGAAAGAGAGAGAACCCAAAGAGATAAAATCACGAATGAAAGAGGAAAGATCACAAACAAGACGACAGAAATATAATCAATTATTAGAGAATAAATACTATGAAAAATATTATGCCAACAAACTGGTTAACCTAGAAGAAATGGACAGATTCCTAGACACACACTACCAAAACTCAAATGAGAAGAAATAGAAAATTTGAAAAGACCCATAACCAACAGAGAAATTGTATCAATTATCAAAAATCTCCCAACAAATGAGATTGGAGGGTATTATCCCAAGTGAAATAAATCAGTCAGAGAAAGACAGATATCAAATGTTTTCACTCATATATGGAACTTGAGAAACTTAACAGAAGACCATGGGGGAAGGGAAGGTGAAAAATAGTTTCAAACAGAGAGAGATAAACCATAAAAGACTCTTAAGAACAGAGAACAAACTGAGAGATGATGGGGGCAGTGGGGTGGGAAACAGGGGAAACTGGGTGATAGGCACTGAGATGGGCACTTGTTGGGGTGAGAACTGGGTGTTGTATGTAAGCAATGAATCATGGGAATCTACTCCTTAAGCAAGAGCATACTCTATACACTGCATGTTAGCTACCTTGACAATAAATTAAAATTTTAAAATAAATAAGTACATGAAAATAAAACCCCTGAAAAAAAATGTCATTTTAACAATATGTACCCTTGATATAACATGATGAATATGGCACCTTATTTCTGTGGTCTTTCTACCCAAAACCCATATTCCAAGTCAAATCACAAGAAAAAATAGACAAAATCTCAGCTGAGGAGCATTCTACAAAATCTGATCAGAATTATTCAAAATTGTCAAGATTAAACAGAAAAGCGATATATACTTGGTGAAAACTAAGAAAATCTGAATGAAATGTGGACTTCAGTTAAATGCCTCAGTACTGGTTTGTTAATTGGAACAAATGCATCATAATAATATAATATCCTAAATAATAAAAATAATACAATGTTCTTGTAACTTTTCCATAAATCTAACATTCTTCTAAAAATTAAAAGTTTACTTAAAAATAGAATAGATAAGCTTTTTAAAAAAGCAATTTCTATTCTATGAAACATTTTCCAGACACTGTTAATGTGTGATAAGTAATAGCATTCTGAGCTACATGGAGTCCTGGAAATACTACAGATTTCATGATATTTATTCATGTGACAGTGAGTACAGAGCATAAGGAATGGAATAGGGAGGAAGGCAAGCACTAAACACAGCTTTAGCTCAGTATCACTTAAGCTTTCCAAAGCGAATTGATTAAACAATATTGGCTTCGAAAGTATGCGAGATTGGGGTGCCTGGGTGGCTCAGTTGGTGGAGTATCCAACTTCTATTCAGGTCATAATCTCATGGTTCGTGTGTTCAAGCACTGCATTGGGCTCCACACTAACAGTGCAAAGCCCATGTGGGACTTTTTCTCTCTCCCTCTTTCTCTGCCCCTCCCCTACTCGTGCTCTCTTTGCTCTCAAAATAAATAAATAAACTTAAAAAAATAAAGTATATGAAGTGTGTGTGTGTTGGGGGGACATAAATCTATTAAAAATCAAGACACACTCTGGAGAAGAATATGCTTCAAGTTCTCTAGGAATGAATCAGAGCTAAGGAGTTCATTGGACATAATAATTTCACAAAGATTAGAAAGCACTGTCCCAACACATGTTAAAGACATAGAGGGATAAAATTTCTTCTCAGCCCTATTTAACTCTATAAAATGAGCTGTTTGATAAGGGTTTTTAGGCCCCTGTCCAGGAACTTCTACTATCCAAACAACTTAATACACTTCTACATTTATAGTCTAGAAACCTAGGTTTCTAAGACTTCACAAAAATGTATGCTTAGGGAATACTCTCCCTGAAGTCAAGCTCTGAGAAATTTACTGTCCTTTTTACTAAAGGAACCAAACCCAAGTCTGCATATTGTACTCAAGAATTCAGATACCATTAAACATTACAGTGAGACTTAAACAAAAATCCTTGAATGAGTTTATCAATGTTCTCTTGTGCAAATCATCCACGGAAAAATCGCAGTGAAAAGAATCAAGAGAAAGTAGAGGGCATGTTAAAAAGAGTTCATTTTAGCAAGTATTTATTGTGGGGTCAGTATGTGCCAGGAAGAAGGTAAAGTTTTTAAATCATTGTCCTCAAGTCCAAGGAACTGAAAAGCTTACACCTCCTCCAATTCTTTACTGAAATCTGTTTTTGTGAGGTATAGAATGAAACATAAGTTAGGCTTTTATAAACAACATATTTCACTATGAATTACTTAATGCCAAGGTTACTTACTTTAAGGATTTAATTAGTGATTTCTAGTTCATTAATATAAATAACCTTTTTGTATGCTTTTTGTAATATAGTGAATAGTTTATGGCTAATAAACTAACAGAATATAGCTGTCAAGTATATACTAGCTATGAAAGTCTTACAATGAATTTAGAGTCAATTATTTCAATCTCATTCCAAAAGCTGTCAGTTACAGAGTTAAAGTTATGCAGTTTCTGAGGAAAGCACAAACTGTGTCCTATATGCAATTTATCCATCATCAATTACAGAATGATCCAAAAACTAGAGTACTCCTTGGAAAGAAAAGTGAAGAAATAAACTGAAAACTTATTGGATATTATTTGAATTTGGACATTGCTTTTACCAAATCTACTTATTTAGGATTTTACCCATTTCACAACATCCACCTTGAAACCAGATTGTTCACAGTGCAGTAATTAATTTTTAAAAGAAAATGGAAATATGGTAGATGATAGATAGATAGATAGATAGATAGATAGATAGATAGATAGATAGAATGACATCTCAACCAGGGCATTTGTGTTTAAGAAAATATCTGGATAGGTGACTTGTTTTGAGCACTTGATTGAATGCAACACAGCAACTGAGAGATTCATCACAGTGATAATTAGCTTATAATTTATTCATTTGGTTAGTTCACTCAAAACTGTCAATCTAGATTTAGATATATGAATAAAATCATTATACATTTTTCAAACTGTCACATTCCTTTTTCCTTGTTTACCATTAAATTTGCTTTACAGTTTAAATTCTTTAAGAAACTTGCCATGCCATAACAATTATTTGGTTAAAGGGCAATGGAAACTCTTTTACATCTCTTGACCTCTCTTGGTTTCCCTTAAGATTCTAATCTTGGCTCTGTTTGTGTCTCCATTCAAGATTTCCATGGTGCTCTATCAACTTTTACTTCAAGAAAACTTTTAATTGTTTGTATTACTACTACTCCATCCACTCACCTAATAAACATACCCAAATTTCTTCATTTTACTGGTGTTATAGTTCCTAGTCTAACATAGAAGCTAACACTATGCTAGGCATTACTTATTATTATTTTTTGGTAAGTGAAAAATACAAAGTGGACTTCTACTTCCAGCTGTGTGGTGGCCTAGACATTCTGAAATGCCCTCAGGCACTTCAAAATACACAGAAGCTGTCCTCTTTCTATTATATACACAATAGAATACTAAACAGGTTTGAAAGTCCAGCCCCAATCATACTTTTATGTAATCCAGACTGTAAAACTCTGCTTTTGATCCATCAAATTATAAAGACACAAGCTTATGAGCAATTTGAAATAAAACATAAATATTGCCTAAAATAACCCTCTTCTCAATTGTTGGTTAGAGAGTAAAGTTTTGTAAATCTATTTGGTGTATAGATTTCATGTTTTTATAAAATTCATTTTAACAGATCCACATGCTGCTTTTCTATGAATCTTCAGCCGAATGCACAGAACAATTTCCAAAACAAAACTGCATTAAAATTTTAAATAGAATTTGACCTATTTTTTTTTAAATTTCAGTACACTTGCTTAGAAATTGATGCTAAAAAGAAACTTTTTAGATGCCATATAAAATTTATTTTTTAATGAAATTGTTTTAGCTAGTATGAAGTAACTAATTCTAATAAAGCATCATTATTATGAAAGATCATATAGAAAATGTGTGCCCATATGTTGATTTGTATTTAACATGAAATCCAATATTTAATTTATACCCATTTTCAAAGTATGCATTTTTTTTAATTTTTAATTTTTTTTTAGAGAAACAGTGTGAGTAGGGGAAAGGGCAGAGGGAGAGAGAAAGAATCTTAATCAGGCTACAGGCTCAGTGTGCAGACCAACACAAGGCTAGTTCCCACAACCCTGGGATCATGACCTGAGCCAAAATCAAGAGATGGATACTCAACTGACTGAGCCAGCTGCCCCAAAAGTATGTATTACTCTAAATAAGAAGTAGAAAATGTTTATTTAATGTCATTTTTAAGTAATCATTTTTAAAATTTTTTATTTATTTTTCAGAGAGAGAGAGACACAGAGTGCAAGTAAGGAAGGGGTAGAGAGAAAGGGAGACACAGCATCTGAAGCAGCCTCCAGGCACTGAGCTGTCAGCACAGAGCCCAGTGTGGGGCTAGAACTCACAAACCATGATCTCATGATCTGAGCCGAAGTTGGAAGCTCAATCGACTGAGTCACTCAAGTGCCTCTAAGTAATCACTTTTGTACAAAAATGGATCTATAGTATAAATTTTTTTAAAGTTACAGTTTATCTTTAAATATGTTATAAAATGTACTCTTGCAATCTAGTTACTGTCATATTGTAGCAATTAGAAGTGTTAGGTATGACAAAATATTTTTAAGACAGTATATATTCATATCCATGCTCTTCAGTATTAAAAGAATGACACCGATTCCACTCTTGGATTAGAAGAGTGAAATATCAATACTAATGTTAATGTTTTAAAATATTTTTAGATAAAGAGTGCAAGCCGTCTTGAGAGGGGCAGAGAGAGAAAGGGAGAGAATCCCAAGGAGGCTCCACGCTAGTGCAGAGCCTGATGCAGGGCTTGATTCCATGACACTAGGATTATGACCTGAACTGAAATCAAGAGTCAGACACTCAGCAGACTGAGCCACTCAGGTGCCCCAATATTAATGTTAATTTTTAATTGGTAGGGGTATAATCAGGAAACAGTATTACTACCATTACTTCTCAAAGGAATATATGTCAAAAAGTATAAAATGCAACAAAACTCACATCACCAAAATAACCAAATTAAAATGCAGTATGTGTAGTGTCTGTGTAACAGAAGAGGAAATATGGACAAAGAAAAAATCATGTGAGGAAATATGGAGAAGACAGACACCTACAAGCCAAGGGGAGAGGCCTCAAAAGAAATCAACCCTGCAATACCTTGATATAAGACTTCTGGACTCCAGAATTTAAGAATGTATTTCAAGTAAATGGTGGTACATTAGAAACACATGTGCTAAGGGGTGCTTGGCTGGCTCAGTCAGTTGAGCATCCAACTTCCACTCAGGTCATGATCTCACGGTTTGTGAGTTTAAGTCCTGTATCAGGCTCATTGGTGTCAGTGCAGAGCCTGCTTCCGATCCTCTACCCTCCCCCCCCCCAACCTCTCCCCAACTCATGCTCTCTTTCTCAAAATAAGTAAAACATTAAAAAAGAAACAAATACATGTGTTAAAATTGTGAACAAAACATGGGTGTCCTATAGTAACAGGATGTTCTAGCTAATACGGTAATTCAAGAAGAGAATATGAGGAACGAATAATTTAAAAGAGAATTCAACATTAAATTATTATAGATGATCCATCTAGAAAAACTCAAAACACTTATAAACCTACTAAAAATGGTAAAATAAAATCAGTCACAAAATGAAGATCACTAAGTCTCTTACATGCCCTTATAAGAGGGGGAAATCCTAGGAAATCCATTCTCATGGAACAAGTTCTTTTGGATTTACAAAGATATAAATCTTGTATTGAATGAGTTACTATAAGTGTAAAATATATAAGTACACATATTTTGCCATATAACTAAAATTGTTCCCCACTGGTAGAAAACTTTGTAGGAGGACCTTATTGGTCTGAACCTGGTCCACCTTCACCTACAGCCTATGACTGAACAAATCAAAGTTATTCAGAGAGTCTGCCTCTATCCTGTTTATTTACTCACTCTGATATCACTTTGCTCTTGTAAGAAAGGAAGTTCTGTGTTAGTCTTAAATGTTTTCTACCAATTCTGTCTTTTCTGCCCTGTATTTCATACAAATTCCTTCAAGGTTATAGCCAATAGTATCATTTCCTAGGTTTCAAATGGTAATGAAGTTTTTCTAATTTTACATTTCTTAAGCCATTTCAGTGTACATTTGTAGGAGAGAGGTTGGGTGTTTATGTTTATTATATCTACCTTATAAATAGCCCCTCTCAAAGAAACAAAACAGAATTGTCATGGCTGAAAATGAGTTTTGCTTGGGGCACTTGGATGGCTCAGTGGTTAAGTGTCTGACTTCAGCACAGGTCATGATCTCACAGTTTGTGGGTTCAAGCTCCACATCAGGCTCTGTGCAGACAGCTGGAGCCAGCTTTTGATTTTATGTCTCCCTCTCTCTCTGCCCCTCTGCTGCTCGTGCTTTCTCTCTCAAAAATAAGCAAACATTAAAAACAATTATAAAAAAAGAAACAGTTTTGCTTAATTTTTAAATATTCGTGTTAAAATCTTATCAGAGCACCTGGGTGGATCAGTCAGTTGAGTATCCTATTCTTGGTTTAGGACCAGGTCATGATCTTATAGTTCATGAGTTTGAACCTCGCATTGGGCTCCATGCTGACAGTGTGGAACTTGCTTGGGATTCTCTTTCTCCTCTCTTCTCTTCCCCTACTCATGCTGACTCTCTCTCTCAAAATAAATAAGTAAACTTTAAAAAATGATAAAATAAAATCTTAGTTTATTGTATCTATATTTTTCCCTGCTATTGCTTCTTCAGTTTCTTTTGTTTAATCAGTATATATCTTTAAAATAAATCTGAGCCATTTATATTTATTTTCATAACATATTTGTCTAAATTTTATATTTTATGCTCTTTTCTTATGAAAATTTATTTTCTTTTTGCGAACATGCTATATTTTTTTACTTAAGCTCTTCTAATTTTATTAGTAACAACTATTAGGTTTAAACATGCTTTAATCTATAAATCTCCAATTATCATTAGAAATAATATCTTTTGGGGCTCCTGGGTGGCTTAGTCGGTTGAGTGTCCGACTTTCGCTTAGGTCAAGATCTTGCGGTTCATGGGTTCGAGCCCTGCGTCGGGCTCTGTGCTGACAGCCAGCTCAGAGCCTGGAGCCTGTTTCTGAGTCTGTCACTCCCTGTCTCGCTGACCCTCCCCTGCTCACGTTGTCTCTCTCTCTCCTAGAAATAAATAAAACATTTAAAAAATAATACTAATATCTTTTTAGTCTCCTTGCATCCCACATATGAAGTCATTTAGTTGTTCTTAACTTTATGGCACCTGATATAATCTCTTATTATCCACTTATATTTTTATAAAATATTTAACAGTTTTTAAAAAATAAATTTGAGGTGTTTTACTCAATCTACCAATTCAAATGCTATTCACATCCAGAAACACCCTCATAAAACAGCTAGATAATGCTTAACAAATCTCTGAGCCCCCTGTGGCCCCGTCAAGTTGACAAATAAAATTAACCATCATAAAATCTATGAAATTAAAATACTGCATTAAAAAATACATACTTAAAGCAAAAGGAAGCATTGAAAAAGAAATAGGGAAACATAAAAGATAAGAAGCATATGAAAAACAAAATATAAAATGGCAGACATTGGGGCGCCTGGGTGGCTTAGCCGGTTAAGCGTCCGACTTTCGCTTAGGTCATGATCTCGCGGTTCGTGGGTTCGAACCCCGCGTCGGGCTCTGTGCTGACTGTCAGCTCAGAGCCTGGAGCCTGTTTCAGAGTCGGTATCTCCCTCTCTCTCTGACCCTCCCCTGCTCACGCTCGCTCTCTCTCTTCTAGAAATAAATAAAAATATTTTAAAAAAGAATTAATTACTTCTTCTTTAAAAAAAAATAAAAAAAAATAAAATGGCAGACATCAATTTAACTATATCAGTAGTAACATTAAATGTGAATGGATTACACAATCCGTTCAAGTTATATGTTGACCCAGTTATATGTTGTCTGCAGGAGGCACAGTTAGATTTAAGACAAATAGACTGGAAGTAAAAGAATGGAAATATATATATAATTCAAACAGTAACCACAGGAAAGCTGGAGTGGCTATATTAATATTAGAAAAAATGGATTTTAAAACAAAAAATATTAAATGCATATCAAAGCCACAATGGGATACCACTTTATGCACACTAGAATGTCTAAAAGTTAATCAGATACAATAACTGTTACTGATAATGTGAAGAAATTGACACCCCCATTTACTGCTGTTAAGAATATAAAATGATTCAGCAACTTTGGGAAATAGTATGGCAGTTCCTCAGAAGATTAAACATAGAGTTTCATGATGACCCCATAATCCACTTCTAGATACATACACAAGAGAAATGAAAACATACAATCACATAAAAGCTTGCTCACAAATGTTTATAGCATCATTAATCATAATAGCCAAAATCTGAAAAACAACCCAGATGTCCAGCAGTGGATGAAATGATTAACGGAATGTGGTATATATGTATACAATGAATTATTATTTTGTCACTAAAGAAATGATACAATATGGATGAACCCTGAAAACATTATACTAAATAAAAGAAGCCAGACATAAAAGATATCATAGTATGATTCTATTCATATGAAAGTCTAGAATAGAAACATCTATGTAGGTAGAAAGTAGATGAATGGTTCCTTAGGGTTGAGAAGGTAGGGCAAGGGAATAAAGGATATAAGATTTCTTTTCGAACTGAAGAAAATGTTCTAAAACTGACTGTTTTGGTGAGGGATGCATATATATTTTAATATATTAAAATCCATTGGATTATACATCTTAAATAGGTAGACTGTGTGATATGTGAGTTATTAGTTAATAAAGATGTTAAAATTTTCATCTTTTCTCTGAGATTATTTAAATAAAAGGAAAGAAATGAACTATACTAATAAAATCTTCAACCAGTCTTTAACACAAATATCTTCCTTACAGAGGACAAAATCCAAAATGACATTTCACTATTCTTTATTTCCACATACTGTATCCTATCTATGATTCCCTTCCTTCACTTTTGCAACAACAAAAAAAGTTAATTCTCATTATTCTTTATGCATTTCCAATGTCATTTTACCTGACTTTTCCATGGCAATATAGTAACAAATGTGATCTGTGTTTGTATAGCGCCATGCTCATACTACAATTACAAGCATTAGGTTTGGTCATAAATCTCTATTGCCATGTCAGTTCCCTCCACTATATCATGAGATTTTTAAAAACAGATATTTAGTCATCATCTTTATACTTAGCATTCAACCCACTGTATGGCACATAGTAAAAATGAAAGAAGACATCAGTTGTAAATAATCCTTCTCTTTCCATATCTACACACTTTATATGAAGAGGAGAATTTCACTTAAAGAAGCAGAAGCAGATAGGGACACCTAGGTGACTTAGTTGGTTAGGTGTCCATCAGCTCATGTCATGATCTCACCATTCGTGGGTTTGAGCCCCACATTGGGCTCTGTGCAGACATCTCAGAGCCTGGAGCCTACTTCAGATTCTGTGTCTCCCTCTCTCTCTGCCCCTTCCCTGATTGTGCTCTGTCTATATCCCTCAAGAATAAATAAATGTTTTTTTTTTTTTTTTTAATAAGCAGAAGCATATATACCTCCTCTCTTGTGCAATATTCACATAAAGGCACCAAGGAAATGATAGCAACATGTGAGATGAAACCATTGAATTTTTGTTTTAATTTCTGCCATTTTCAAAATTTTTCTTTGTGGTTAAGGACACAGCATCTACCTAAGCATATTAAATGGAAATAAAATGCCTCTAAGTTACCAAAAGCGTAGAAATATATACTGCAATCATAGTATGCAGATATAAGTATATTCAAGTTAATACTTCAGAGGAAAGGTTTCATTTTTTTGCAGAATCAACTAGTAATTTTAATAAAAATGATTGTATTATTTTATAAATTCATAGAAAAAATGAACATATCTTTTCATATTTTTATATTTTTTTATCTAAGAAAGATGCACTTTTTAGTTTTATGGTTATTCTTATTATGTTGAAAGACTTTACTCTCTCAAAAGAAATATATTTGTTCAATAATGTTAATGTTAAAGAAGACATTTTGAGAAAAGACATATTCATAGAATTTGAATATTCCTTCTAATGACATCAGTATTTCGATGAATATTTACACATCTTTAAAGATAAATAAAAAAGTTGACTTCCTGTACACAACCAAATTTGGGAATGAGGAAAACTATCTTGATGTGCTTAGCATTGCCAGGAATACTTTGATGATGCCTATCTTTTAGAAGCATCTTTAAATAAAAAAGCAGAAGATAAATGAACATTGGCAGGATGAAGCTTGAGGCTCTTTAAGCTGTCAACTTGTCATTTTTTAGAGAATTACATTTAGCTTAAAACGATTTTTACATTATTTCTAATGCTGCTTTTAATGTTATTTCCGATGAGTTGATTTCCTATATGTACTAGAGGTAAAATATTTCTTATATGATTTATATTAGATATAATACATATTTTTACTAGCTTTAAATTTTCCCCATTGTACTCGAGTTTACTTAAGGGAGTGCTTATCTATGGAGGGACTTAACTTTCAGCATAATTGAGAATTCTTTTTGTATGTCATAAACTAAAGTATCTTGTTGGAGTTCACTTTATCATTTTGAAGAAATAAAAAATGGCCTTGGCATACCCATGAAAATCTGGATCTCACCATAAAGTACATGGACTTAAGTAATATTCATATTGTGATGACAAAAATTAAAGCAGAGAAAATATATTTTACTCTGTAGCCTAGTATAGTAATAAATCCTATAATTGAAAAATGGATAGGTTCTTCCACAACAGCAAACTAACCAGAGTGAAGCAGCTTGATTTTATATTCGAATAAATACAAAAATTTTCTTTATCCTGTACTCATTCTATATGGGAATACTAAAGAAGTCTTTTAAAATCAATGGCATTTATACATAAAGAGAAATTAGGGGATTGACCAATTGTCTAGTGAATGTGTAATGTAGTCAATATAGTCAGGTTGGATCAATATAAGCTATGTTACCTGAGTTGGAAAGAAAAGATGTGGGTTCAAATTTCACCTCTTCCATTTACTAATTGAGGGGATCTTGGGCAGCTGGTTTAGCCTCTGAGCCTCAAATGAACTAACAGATTTCTGCTTTTAATGGATTATTTTGAAATTTAAGGTATATGTCGGAAAATTCTCAACAGAAAGCCTGTATTAAAATAAATTATGAGTGAATTGCTAGCTCACTCAAAGTTTTGAATGCATTAGCCCACCCTGCATTTTTGCCTGGCATTCACCATCAGCCCCATCCTTCCTTCTTCCTCACTATCCTAATATCCTCCTCCCCATTTTATAAGCAGCTCAATATGCAAATTTCTTACCTTGGGTAAGAGATGATACAGTGTTGAAATAGGTCATAGAGAGGAAGTCACTACTAGTTGGACTGTAAACTGGCCCTGGGCAATTGGAGACTCCTCTTACCTTCCCCAATCCTTGGAATACATGGTCTGCCCACAGTTCCCACAGTGGGAGTCATTTTCAAGGATATAGCCTCCAGACATAGCAAGTATGGAGATCATCTCGACAGTATATACAACTAAGGCCCAGTAAGGCTTCTAAATAAACTTTTAAGATTCTTGTGACTGGTGTGGAGATCTCTTCTTGCAGCATTCAAAAAAAGCCTGGTATGTAAGTTCCCTTGCTTATTAACACTGCCAACTACCAATCTGCAGTGGTCTGCCTCTGTCTTGGTCTCTTCCTGCCGTTCGTGTACAGGTACCAGTGCGTGAACCAAAAATTGGCAAGCCAGTGAGGGTCTTGGAAAAGAGGCAGTGGCAGGGCAGCAGAGCAATCCTGGGTTGGCTCTCGACCTTCCTGTGAGGAGGGTGACCATGTGTTAAGCTTTTGTGGACCTCATGTGAGTTCCGAAGGACAGGGAAAGGGTAGCCTGGTCTGATGTGCTTGCTGGAACTGCTTAGAATGCATCTATTTCAAAGAAAATCAGCGCTAGGCAGTGGGCTGGTCTCTACTCTGAGCGGTTCTGTTGGATTCTGATGCGGGAGTAGAAGCTAAAGCTCCTGTTAGAAACTGGGAGGAAGGGCTGATGTTAGAGAAGGAACTGCGGGTCTATTCTGCTACATTTGGGGCTGGCAGACAAGGTACGTGAGCTGGATAATAAGTTGGCAAATTTAGCATGTGTTTTGTAAAGCTAAGAGAGTGCAGGCTGTCACAGATTAAGGTCCAAGCACTTGTGACAAAGCCTGAATAAGACCTTAAGAGGTGGAATCCCTGAGAAAATGAGGAGAGCAAAAGGAGGATGTTGTGGTGACTGACAGTGAGATGAAACGCCCCCTGCCATCTGATTTCTAATTCAACAGAAAGCAAAAGCACAATGACAATAACCCTAGCCAGCAGACCAGCCCCCAGTTCAAGAAATACTCATGATGAGAGAATATACTTCTACTGAGCTTATTGATACAACTGCCAAGTTCCAGAAAAAGGCAGGGAAATTATCCAGGCATGATTAATGCAGCTATGGGTTACACTGGGGGTTAGAGGAATGGCATTTCTCTGATGGACAGGAGATAGAGAAAATAAGCAGTATTACCATACCATACACCCTGCCCTCTGGCAGTGCCTGCATGGCCCTTGGGAGATTCAAGTACTCACTCCCATATAGACTGATTATTCTGCCCTACAGGGAGGCTTAGTCCAATGAGTGGGATCTCAGTGAGCATTTGGAACCCTGGAACTCTACAGAGAAGTTAGGAAATTTGGAATGAGACAGGCCATCTATGCCTCTGTCTTTGAAGGCCCTGAGTAGGCCATATTCAGTGGAGGAATACACGCAGGATATTGCAATCTGACTCCAGCACTTGGTATGGGACTCTGATATACATGGTGACCACAGTCATAGGAGCAAGACATTTATGATGGTGAGCAATCCCCTGTTGACTGGAAGAAACTGATAATCCCTGGAATGGGTACAGGATATGGGAGAGATCCAAGACAGAGAGGAAAGTTGAAAAACTCAAAGACTATCCCTATCAGCAGTAAAGGGGCTGGTAAAAGTAACCTGGATCAAATATGGTTTGACTTTACTGCTGCTGGGACACCACCTAAAAAGGTACACAGGCAGCCCAATGCACTGTTGGTCAGCCTGTGGAAAGCCTTACAACCTGAACAGTTCAGACCTGCCCCATGTGCTTTACCATCCCAGATGCCCTGCCTGCTCTAGCAGAAGCATTAGGGATAGAGTTTTATTCAGGTTCCCATGCCCCAGGTATAGGATGCAGGCCAAGACTGTTTCCAGGTGAAGGCCATTGGAGGTGATAAGATTCCTCCTGTTGATTGTACTTTTCACTGGTCTCTCAGAAATAAACAAATGCAATGGCTTTAGTGAATACTGGAGCTGATACTCTAATACATAGTAACCCTCAGAATCTTCTGGTCATCTCAGCACCATCAAAAGATACAGATGACAAACTATTATGGTCTGGAAGATCCCTCTGACACTGTACATTAAGCATTCTTGTCCAAGAGAACACAGTATTTTTATCTCTTCAATACCAGTGAATACATTGGGCATTGATATTCTACAAGGTCAAACTCTGCAAATCTTTATTTGTGAATTGCACCTCCAGGTTAGGGTAATCAAACCAGTTCTGAGGGAAAACAACTGGGAACCAGTATATCTATTGCCTTCAGAGAGTGGTAACTGTCAAATAGTATAATTTGCCTGTGAAGCATAAGGAAATAAGAGAAACTATCTAAGAACTGCACCAAGTAAGTATTGTATGCTCTGCCCAGTATGGCCAATAAAAAACTCAGATGAATTAAACAAGGTATTTCCCAACATTGCCACCATCTTAGGTACATTGACCATGGTCTTCTACCAAACTTGGAATGGTCTGCCTCTTCCTTCAGTTTCTCCTTGCCTTCTTTGTATGGGGCCAGTTTGTGAACCAACATATGGCAAAACATAGAAATCAGTTATTTACTTTCAAGTTTAAAATCATATTCCTTAGAGAAGTAATTTGTGGAAGAGTTAATCAGCCAGGCTAGTTGTCTCCACATAGAAGCAAAAATAGTTGGGTGAAATATAGATGGTCCTTAATCATACTTTCCACATGAAATTCAGCTGGAGTGCCAGCTCCATGTAAGAAAGGACTGGAGAGCTCCACTGGATTTTCAGCCTTCAGGAGTAGAGCTACACTGTGCTCCTATTTCCAGGAAAATCTCAGTGTGAGGCAAAGAACCCATTATTGTTCTTAGGGCAGAAGCAATAGAATAAAATTGGCTAAGAAAACTTTCCCCTAGGAAAAAGCCTGAAATGGTCTCAAAATTCCCAGCACTCAGCTATGATCAGGATAATTAAAATGTTTACTGTGTCACCAAAAATGTCATATAATGTTAAAGGGATTTGAATAGCAACATTTCCAAAATGGCCACACAGTGGGACTCACAGAGTAGAATGTTTCCTGTGTCCCAGAGAAGGACACGTATAATGCAGACAATGAACCAAATAAGGAGAAAGTTTTGGTGATGGGTCAAGAATGGCACAGAGACAACTAATATGAATAAACATCCTGTGTCAAACAGGAACACCAGTGTGAATGAGAATCAAGATGCTCATGAACCAAACTCTACCACCTCTCTCTCCAACCATGGTTTTGTACTTCTACGTCCTCCAGAACTTATACAAAGCTTTAGAAAAGTATGAACATCTTGAATTGATAGTGATTATGAAGTATAATATGTGGTGCAACAAGGACTCATACATGACACGGTTTATTTATAAGAAAATTAACATATTTCTTATACACCGGAGTTTACAGATTGAGGTTAATATGATCTATGACATAATTATCATTGAAATTTTTACTTTTAGGAATTTGTTTGACTAAAATTATCTAGAAGGAACAGTGATGTGTTTAATATAAGTTGAAAGTACTGAAAACACAAGGCTACCTGATAAAAAGCATCTGTGAGGAGAAAAGTGGCTTAATTGGATATCAGATTAGAAACACCTGGATTAACAACATTTTGAAAATAAATATCAAGGTTGAATAAAATTGATTGAACTCATTTCTTGACTGATTTTTTTAAAATGCTGTTAGTTTCTGCCAGCAGGGATTTTCCTAAACCTCTCATAGACTAGAGTAATTACATGTTCTTTAATTGAGAGATAATGGATTAATTATATTTTTAAGCATTTTGTCTTTGTTTAAATACATAAAAGTAATAACTTTACAATCCTCTAGATATTTTATATTAAGTCTCCAAGTACTCTCTTTCCAAACCTTCTCAAGATTAAAAGAAATTATAGATATGTATACCACATGTAAAATCTAAGAATCAAACTCAACTAAAATCTAATTCTGTCATACATATTTGATAATAAGGAGAATATGGTATGTGTAGAAAATGATAAGATATATAAAATATGATGGCTAGAGAGGATATACTTTACTAGATAAATAAGACATGTACAGTGTAAGAGGCAACATGCTTTGATGAGTGATGATTAAAACAAGCAAACAAACAAAAAGACATATACAGGAGAGCCCGGGTGGCTCAGTCTATTAAGCAAACAACTCCTGATTCAGCTCATGGTGTGTGACTTCACTGAGAGCCTCAAGGTGGGCTCTGCACAGACAGCGCAGAGCCTGCTTAAGATTCTCTCTTTCCCTCTCTCTCTGTCCCTCCTCTGCTCATGACCTCTCTCTCTCTTTCAAAAATAAACATTTAAAAAATAAAAAACAGACTTGTACACAAATGCAAGCTACAAAGTAATAAATGTCAAAGCAAGACATAATTGTGAAAATTAAGTAATTACAACTCACTTCTTGGCACAGGGATAAGAAAAAATATGGAAGAGACAGCAGATGATCTTTAAGTGGATCTTGAAAGATAAATGTCTTTGAAACAAAGAGAAATAGAAGAAGACAGTTTAAGAAGAAAAATCAGAGGGAGTAAAATCATATGGGGGGAAATAAGAGTGACCTAGAGAAAAAAAAATACTTCACTTTTATGAGAAATTAGATCAGTACTGAAAAACAGAACTTTCTAAAGGGATGACAATATTCACTATATGTGCTATTCATTGCAGTAACAACATGCCACATGTGGCTATTGAACACCAGAAATGTAGCTATTGTGACCAAGGAACTAAATTTATAATTATATTTAATTTTAATTACTTTAACTTGAAATTCCAATAGCCACATGTGTCTAGTGACTGCCACATTTGACAGAGCAACTTCAGAATGTGTGAATTATGCTTGTCCAAAATAGGCCAGTTTATAGATTGAATAGATTGGTGAGCAATAAATAGGAAACATTATAAGTTTTCTAGTAGGGGAATATTAAGAGCAAGAATATAGAAAATACCAAGATAACCAGCAACTGACACCCTTGTGAAAGAGTATACTGGAGTAAAACAGAAACAAGATGAAAGGAATCTTTGGTTGGTGCTTTTGCTTCAGTGTACAGTAGTCCCTCCTTACGCTTAGGGGATATGTTCCAAGACCCCATTGGATGGCTGAAACCACAGATAGTACCAAACTACACACCAAGCTTTTTGCTATACATATATACCTATGATAAAGTTCAATTTATGTATTAGGCACTATAAGAGATTAATATCAATAATAAGTAATAAAATAGAACAATTATAACAATATACTGTCATAAAAGCTACATGAATGTGGTCTCTTTCTCAAAATATCTTATTGTACTCTACCCACCCTTCTTCTTGTGATGATGTTAGATGACAAAATACATGTGGGATGAGATGAAGTAAGGTGAATGACAAGGGTACTATTGAACTTCTGAGAATCTCTCAGAAAGAAGGTCATCGGCTTTCCAGACTGTGGTTGACTGCAGTTAACCAAAACCATTAAAAGCAAAACAGCAGATGGGGGAGGGAGGAGACTGTATTCTGCAAGTAATGAGACCCTCAATTAGAATTTGTCCCTTTATTTTTTTTTATTTTTATTTTTTATTTTTTATTTATTTCTAGGAGAGAGAGAGAGACAGCGTGAGCAGGGGAGGGTCAGAGAGAGAGGGAGACACAGACTCTGAAATAGGCTCCAGGCTCTGAGCTGGCAGTCAGCACAGAGCCTTTAAATGGTAGAATGCATAACAGAAGTAAGGAATCCTCCAGAAATGTAATTGCCAGTAATTTGTCACTACCATAGCCAGGAAGCCTTCCTTGACTTCTGCTCAGTCTCTTCTTGTCTCTCATTTCCCTTAATATCAATTAGAAGTTTCTGGAATATGCTATTACACTGCTTCTGGACACTTACACAGTATTATTTTATAGGAGTATGACTTTTTGAGTGTCTGCCTTTCCCACTAGATCAAAAAGTAGAAGACAACAGAATGTGGCTTATAAGTCATGGCGTGTCACAGTACTAGAGACATGAAAGCTGTTCTCTCTGTGTTAATGGGGTTGAATGCAAAAGAAGGTACCAATAAGACACAGATTGTCAAGTCTGAATAACTAGAAAGATAATGACGTCATCAACAAAATGGAGAATGTAGAAAAATGTATTTAGCTGAAGAATAATTTCAGGCATATGATAAATTTATGATTGTTGGAAACATTCAAGTTGTTAGAAAGATAGGAAAGTAGTTAGTTGGGTAGGGGAAAAGAAGTTAGTGAGAGAGGTGTAAGTGTAGGAGTAATCCCCAAAAGTTATAACTAGGGGCGCCTGGGTGGCTTAGTCGGTTAAGCATCCGACTTTCGCTTAGGTCATGATCTCGCGGTTCCTGGGTTCGAGCCCCGCGTCGGGCCTGTGCTGACTGCCAGCTCAGAGCCTGGAGCCTGTTTCAGTCTGTGACTCCCTCTCTCTCTGACCCTCCCCTGCTCACGCTGTCTCTCTCTCTCTCCTAAAAATAAATAAAAACATTAAAAAAAATTTTAAAGTTATAACTAAAGCTGTCAGTGTCCAGGACAGTGTAAGGGATGTGTGCATACAGAAAGGAAAGGATGAAACTGGATTAATTAGCAAAAGGTGATTATGTTTCTTTAATGAAATAAGATTTAATCAAAGTAATGTGAAAAAATAATTGAGGAATTTGTTCTCTATGTACTGTATTTTATTCTCTCGGGCAGGAGTAATTGTTTTTCACCTTCCTTGCATCTATTTGAGTGTTAGTGTCACTATTCCTGAGTCCTGGTAAATGGATGAGACATTAACAGCTCAATATCCAAAGGCTTGTTTATTCTAGTGAGATACACACACACACGTCTATTTCACAAGCCAAAGTAAAGATGTGTGAAAAATTATTATTTTTCTAGGGTTTCTTAATTATATGTTTATACTCTTTTATGTAGTATATCCTAATACTTTTCTTTAAACTTAGTCAGAAATACCTTGAATTTAATAGATATAAAATAACTGCTGGGATGAAAGTTAGATGGTGATCAAAATAAATGAATTTAGACAATGAATTGGTTTTGAGAAATAATGTAACAGTGCAAATGAAACTTGATTCTAACCACTTTTTTTCCCACAAATATTGTCACATTTCTTTGATTATGCTATCGTATCAGAGTAAATTACGTTTTCGTGTTATCTGTACCACACTCTGGAAGGCAATGTCTACTGAGGTAATACATGAGTGCGCACCACTACTATTGATTGCTATCATTAATGTTGATTTATTATGTAAAGGATGCATGTGCCATAATTAGAAATCTTTAAACACGAAGGGAAACACATCCATCCTATTTCAGCACTCTATCCACATCCCCAGTGAGAGTAGTTGGTCTCTGTTCAACATCACAGAAGATCAATGACTTACTATATGTATTTGCTAAAAAGTTATGTCCTCTAACTTTTCTATCACTTATTTTTACTGGTACAGAGAGATCAACAAAGGCAGAAAATATGATACATTTTATGCATAACGTGGCAAAAATCAATAATGAATACTAATAATTAATTATTCAAAATCTACTAAACTAAATAATAAATTTTCAAACAGGAGCTTCATCTTGGTGAGGGTTTTTTCCTTATCTATTCAGAGCATCTTTACCACAACTTCATTATGTATCCCACTCTTAAGGGAACTAATATGTTGAGGAAGGAAATATATTTTTATAAAAGTTGCTCTAACAGAGATTAAGATTATGACCTAAGAAGTATACATTTGTAACATATGACACTTGACTATGTTTTTGTAAAGTTTTCATAATAGAGAACTGTATTCTCTACAAAGTGAACATGTATTATTGAGGCAAACACTTAAAACTGTTTGATGCAGATACCTCCAAAATTTTCCCATATTTAGAAATAGATTTAATCCACATCAAAGAATTATACTCTATATTTCTGAATTTTACCTAAAAATGTGTGCTGATAATTACTTCATATCCATTTATAGATATCTGCCTCATTCTTTTTATTAAAACATAGTATGCCACTGTAAAAAGTTGCCATATTTAATTTTATTAAATGATAATTATGATGTTGCTGTTTTTTATTTTTCATGATTGCCAAGCTGCACTGAATATATTTATTTTTGATGCAGTGTATTTGTGACAGTAATATCTCAAGGACAAATATCAGAAAGAGAAATGTTAGGTAAATTGTATGAATATTTATACTTTTTGCTAAATTATTACAAAATTGTCTACTAAAATGCATAGTAATTACTATCTCACTAATGTGCAAAAATCCCAGTTTTCCCCTACACTGCCATCAAATTGCATTATTAGCAAACTTTTTGCCAACCTCCTGGGAGCAGAAGGGAAGACTCTTTAAATTTGCACATCTTTGATAGCTAACACTATTTATAGTATTTTTTTCTTTTTTTCTTAATTTTTTAATGTTTTCTTTATTTTTGAGACAGAGAGAGACAGAGCATGAGCAGGGTAGGGGCAGAGAGAGAGGAAGACACAGAATCACAAGCAGGCTCCAGAATTTGAGCTGTCAACAGAGAGCCCCTTGCAGGGCTCAAATCCACAATCTGTGAAATCATGACCTGAGCTGAAGTTGGATGCTTAACCAACTGAGCCATGTAGGCACCCCTATAGTATTTTTTCATGATATGTCTGTTTATATTCTCTATTTAATTTTTTTTTATTTTACTCATTTGATTTTATAGCAAATATATTTATATGTTGAACACTAATTTTGAAACAAGCCTTGAAATTTGGGTGATTAACAAAATAGAAATATATATCACTTATATAGCAGCTTATTTATAACTCACATGACATGTAAGTCATATAATGTATGTGTTTCATAGAGGGGGTTCTCTTCTATCTCAGGACTACTATGTTTCTTAAATTAAGTGCAAAATTTAAAAGTAATTCTTAGTAGATAAATAAGTTTGTTTATACTGATTATTAGTTTGGGTTCACTTCCTTAATCACACAAGGGAATTTTAACTAGGAAACATGCAACTGAAATGGCCAGATTCATAGTTTATATGCCTTAGGGGTGCCTAGGTGACAGAGTTGGTTGTTATTGTATAAATAAAATCTGCTAAGAAAGTAACACTTAAATGTCTTCACTGAAAAGAGTTATTGCTTTTAGTCAGACGTCCCAGGAGTTATTGTTCTTTTTTTTCTTTAATTTATTCTTATTTTACTTCCTTTGCAGAAAAAATAAATTTAAAACAATATTTTCCTGGAAATATGTGTACTACTTTAGGTTATACTGTGAATTGTCTAATTTCCTTATTTTATTTTTATCATAATTATTTAAAATATTTTTGCCTGAGAGAAGAAAGCAGGAAACAACCTCTTTGACCTCAGCCCCAGCAATTCCTTGCTTGACATGTCTCCAAAGGCAAGGCAATTAAAAGCAAAAATGAACTATTGGGACATCATCAAGATACAAAATCTGCACTGCAAAGGAAACACTCAACAAAATCAAAAAGCAACCAATTGAATGGGAAAAGGTATTTGCAAATGATGTATCGGATAAAGGGCTAGTATCCCAAATCTGTAAAGAACTCACCAAACTCCACACCTGAAAAACAAATAACCCAGTGAAGAAATGGGCAGAAGACATAAATAGACACTTCTCCAAAGAAGACATCCAGATGGCCAAGAGACACACAAAATGATGCTCAACGTTGCTCATCATCAGGAAAATACAAATCAAAACCACACTGAGATACAACCTCACACTGGTCAGAGTGGCTAAAATGAACAAATCAGGAGATTATAGATGCTGGCGAGGATGTGGAACAATGGGAACCATCCTCCACTGTTGGTGGGAATGCAAACTGGTGCAGCTGCTCTGGAAAACAGTGTGCAAGTTCCTCAAAAAATTAAAAACAGAACTACCTTATGACCCAACAATGGCACTGCTAGGAATTTACCCAAGGGATACAGGAGTGCTGATGCATAGGGGCACATGTACCCCAAAGTTGATAGCAGAACTTTTAACAAAAGCCAAATTATGGAAAGAGCCTAAATGTCCATCAACTGATGAATGGATAAAGAAGATGTGGTTTATATATACAATGGAATACTACTTGGCAATGAGAAAGAATGAAATCTGGCCATTTGTAGCAACATGGATGGAACTGAAGGGTATTATGTAAAGTGAAATAAGTCAGTCAGAGAAAGACAGATACCATGCTTTCACTCATATGTGGATCATGAGAAATTTATCAGGAGGCCATGGGGAAAGGAAAAGGGGGGAAAAAGTTACAGAGAGGGAGGGAGGCAAACCAAAGAGACTCTTAAATACTGAGAACTGAGGGCTGATGGAGGGTGGGGTGAGGGAAAAGTGGGTGATGGGCATTGAGGAGGGCACTTGTTGGGATGAGCACTGGGTGTTGTATGGAAACAAATTTGACAATAAATTTTTAAAAATTAAAAAATTTTAAAAATCAAGTATTTTTAAGGTGCATCTAGGTGGCTCAGTCAGTTAAGCGACTGACTTAGGCTTAGGTCATGATCTCACAGTTCACGAGTTTGAACCCCACATAGGTCTCTCTGTTGTTAGCACTTCACTCGTTTCAGATCCTCTTTTCCCTTCTCCTTCTGCCCCTCCCCCACTCATGCGCACATGCATGCTCGCTCTCTCTTTCTCTCAAAAGTAATCATTTAAAAAATATTTTTAAATATTTTAAATATACTGTAATATACATATATTTCAAATAGTAAAGATTTATTTTTTCTTTCAACTTTATTAAGATATAATTGGCATATAGTAAAATATTTAAAGTATACATCCTGGTGACCTGATATACATGTACATTGTGAAAGCATTTCTTTCCTCCATCTCTATCTGGTTAATTAATCCATCCATCATCTCACATATTCATCTTTTTTATTCTTTTTTTTTTGGTGAAGACATTTAAGTTCTACTTTCTTAGCAAATTTTATTTACACAATACAGTGTTAACAACCTTAGTTGTTGCAGTTTTACATATTTTACATTAGATTCTCAAACCTTATTCACCTTATAGCTAAAAGTTAGTACCTTTTTACTAACTTTCCTTATCCCCCCCACCCACCCCCCCAGCCACTTTTACACTCCCTGTTTCTACAATTGACTTTTTTTGGTGAGGATGAGGATTCCAAATATAAGGAATAACATACAGTATTTGTATATAATTCATCTGTTGATGGACACTTAGATTGTTTCCATATCTTGGCTATTTGTTGAATAATGGTATAATGAACATGTGATTGCAAATATCTCTTCAACATCCAGTTGCCTTTCCTTGGGATATATACCTGGAAGTGGGATTGCTGGACCATATAGTAGTTCTATTTTGAATGTTGAGAGGAATTTCTATACTGTTTCCAAATGGCTCCACCAACTTGCATTCCCATAGAGTGCATAAGGGCTCTCTTTTCTCCACATCCTCAACAACACTTGCTGTCTCTTGTCTTTTTGATGATAGTCATTCTAACAAATGTGGCTACCCTCTCTTCACTTCAAACTTCCTCTTCCAAGAGGCAACAATTTAAAACACTTTTAGTTGTTTCTTCTGATATTTATATCTGTATTTCTTATAGCATATTTATTTTTTATTTTTTATCTTATTTTATTTAGTGTGTTAACATACAGTGTTATATCAGTTTCAGGTGTTCAATATAGTGATTCAACAATTCCATATCTTACTCAGTGCTCATCTTCATCTATCACCTATTTCACCCATACCCCCCAGTTTTCTTGTAACCATCTGTTTGTTCTCTATTGTTAAGAGTATGTTTTGGGGCACCTGGGTGACTCAGTTGGTTAAGCATCCAACTCTTGATTTCATCTCAGGTCATGGTCTCATGGTTTGTGAATTTGAGCTCCATGACAGCCTCTGTGCTGACAGCTCAGAGCCTGGGGCCAGCTTCAGAATCTGTGTCTCCCTCTCTCTCTGCCCCTTCCACACTCATGCTCCTCTCTCTCTCCCTCCATCCCTCCCTCCCTCTGTCTCTTGCTATCTCTCTCTCTCACACACACACACAGACACAAAAATAAACATTAATTTTTTTAAAATGTTTTTTATTTATTTGTAGGAGAGAGAGAGAGAGCGTGAGCAGGGGAGGGTCAGAGAGAGAGGGAGTCACAGACTCTGAAACGGGCTCCAGGCTCTGAGCTGGCAGTCAGCACAGAGCCCGACGTGGGGCTCGAACCCACGAACCCCGAGATCATGACCTAAGTGAAAGTCGGACGCTTAACCAACTAAGCCACCCAGGCGCGCCTAATATTTTTTTTAAAAAAAGAATATGTTTTGTGATCTATCTCTTTTTTCCCATTTTGTTTCTTAAATTTCACATATGGAAAAAAATAATATGGTATTTGTCTCTCTGACTGGCATATTTTGCTTACCATTATACTCTCTAGATCCATTCATGTTGTAAATTACAAGACTTCATTCTTTTTTATGGCTAATATTCGTGTGTGTGTATACAGATATATAGCACATCTTTACCTATGCATCTATTGATGGACAGTGGGCTCCTTCCATAATTTGGCTATTGTTAATGCTGCAATAAACACAGCAGTGCATATGACCCTTCAAATTAATGTTTTCATATCCTTTGGGTGAATACCCAGTAGTGTCATTACTAGATCATAGAGTAGTTCTACTTTTAATTTTTAGAGAAATCTCTGTTATGCCTTCCACAGTGGCTGCACTAGTTTTCATTCCCACCAGTACTGCACAAGAATATCTTTTTCTATACATACTTGCCAACACTTCTGTTTTCTTGAGTTTTGATTTTAGCCACTCTGACAGGTATGAGGTGATATCTCACTGTAGTTTAGATTTGTATTTCCCTGATGATTAGTGATGCTGAGCATCTTTTCATGTGTCTGTTGACCTAGCATATTTATTCAAACTGCTTTTTTAATATGCCTTGTGCTTGTAGAAATAAAAATATAAAATTCTATACTCTTACCTACCTTTCCTTGTCTGTTTATCCATTGTCTTAGCACATTTGGGCTGCTATAACAAAAGTACCATGGACTAAATGCCTATGAATGACAGAAATTCATTTCTCATGGTTCTTGGAAGCTGGGCAGTCCAAGATCAAGGTGCTAACAGATTCAATGTCTGGTGAGAGCCTCCTTCCTGGTTCATGGACTGGTGACTTTAGCAGTAATCTCATTTGTAGAATGCAGGGAGATCTCTCAAGGTCTCTTTCATATAGGCCGTAATCTCATTCATGAAGATTCTGCATTCATGACATAATCACCTTCCAAAGGCCCCACTTTCAAAAACCATCACATTGGACATGAGAGTTTAAGATATGAATAATGTCTTAGTCATGTATATAATTTTCACATCGATCTAGTGACTTAATATGTCCTGCTTCTATTAAAAACCCTGATACAATAAATCAATTTTCTAACCACTGTTCAATTATACTATGCTCTTTAATTACATTATTCAGCATAATCCTAGTAAAAATTTGTGAGGTAAGGATTTTGATATTCCTGTAATATCAAAATATTGTAACAAAGGTGATCCCAATATCTTATCAAGTGGTATACATCAAATTCTATTTGCTGAATATATCAGTAAGTAAAAACTGAAATATTTAGATTTACAAGCAGTAAAATCCAATTATGTTTCAAAGAGTTAATAAAGTCATATAATAAAAAATATGAGAGTATCTCATACTTTACATGGAAAATCCAAAAGCCTCAACCACAAAGCTGCTAGAACTAATACATGAATTCAGCAAAGTTTCAGGATACAAAATCCATGTACAGAAATCAGTTGCATTTCTATAATGAAGCAACAGAAATAGAAATCAATAAATTGACCCCATTTACAATTGCACTAAGAACCATAATATACTGAGGAATAAACTTAACCAAAGATACAAAAGATGTATATGCTGAAAACTATAGAAAACTTATGAAGGAAATTGAAGACACAAAGAAATAGCAAAACATTCCATGTTCATGGATCAGAAGAATAAATATTGTTAAAATGTCAATATTACCCAAAGCAATCTACATATTCAATGCAATCCCAATCAAAATTGCATTGGCAAATTGGCATTCTTCACAAAGCTAGAACAAACAATCCTAAAAGTTGTATGGAACCACAAAAGACCCTAAGGGGCCAAGTAATGTTGAAAAAGAAAACTACAGTGGGAGGTATCACAATCCCAGGTTTTAGCCTCTACTACAAAGCTGTCATCATCAAGACAGTATGGTATTGGCACAACAACAGACACATAGACCAGTGGAATAGAATAAAGAACCCAGAACTGGACCCACAAATGTATGGCCAACTAATCTTTGACAAAGCAGGAAAGAGCATCCAATGGAAAAAAGACCATCTCTTTAGCAAATGGTGCTGGGAGAACTGGACAGCAACATGGAGAAGAATGAAACTAGACCACTTTCTTATAGCATACACAAAAATAAACTCAAAATGGATGAAAGACCTAAATGTGAGACAGGAAACCATCCAAACCCTAGAGGAGAAAACAGGCAACAACCTCTTTGACCTCAGCAGCAGCAGTTTCTTGCTTTACATGTCTCCAAAGGCAAGGCAATTAAAAGCAAAAATGAACTATTGGGACATCATCAAAATAAAAAATCTGCACTCAAAGGAAACAATCAACAAAACTAAAAAGTAATGGATGGAATGCAAGAAGATATTTGAGAGCAAGATATGAAAAATGACATATCAATAAAGGGTTAGTGTCCAAAATCTATAAAGAACTTACCAAACTTAACATCCAAAAAACAAACAATCCAGGGGTGCCTGGGTGGCTTAGTCGGTTAAGTGTCTGACTTTCGCTTAGGTCATGATCTCGTGGTTCGTGGGTTCCAGCCCCGCATCAGGCTCTGTGCTGACTGCCGGCTCAGAGCCTGGAGCCTGTTTCAGTCTGTGACTCCCTCTCTCTCTGACCCTCCCCTGCTCATGCTGTCTCTCTCTCTCCTAGAAATAAATAAAAAACAAAAAAAATTAAAAAAACAAAAAACAAAAAACAAAGAATCCAGTGAGGAAATGGGCAGAAGGCATGAACAGACACTTCTCCAAAGAAGACATCCAGATGGCCAACAAACACCTGAAATGATGCTCAACATCACTCATCATCCAGGAAATGCAAATCAAAACCACACTGAGATACCACCTCACACCAGTCAGAGTGACTGAATGTAACAATTCGGGAAACAGCAGATGCTAGTGAGGATGTGGAGAAATGGGAACCCTCTTGGACTGTTGGTGGGAATGCAATAGCACTACTAGGAATTTATCCAAAGTATACAGGAGTGCTGATTCAAAGGAGCACATGCATCCAGATGTTTATAGCAGTGTTCTCAATAATAGCCAAATTATGGAAAGATCCAAAATGTCCATCAATTGATGAATGGATAAAGAAGATGTGGTTTATAGATACAATGGAATACTACTTCGCAACAAGAAAGAATGAAATTCTGCCATTTGCAACAATGTGAGGTGAACTGAAGGGTATTATGCTAAGTGAAGTAAGTCAGTCAGAAAAAGTTAGATATCATATGTTTTTACTCATATGTGGAACTTGAGAAACTTAACAGAAAACTATCGGGGAAAAGAAGGGGAAAACTAGTTACAAAAAGGGAGGGAGGCAAACCATAAGAGGTACTTAAATACATAGAACAAACTGAGGGTTGATGGAGGGGGACAGGGAAGAGGGGAAAACGAGTGATGGGCATTGAGGAGGACGCTTGCTGGGATTAGCACTGGGTGTTATATGTAAGCAATGAATCACAGGAATCTACCGCCGAAGCCAAAAGCATACTGTATACACTGTATGTTAGCCAACTTGACAATAAATTATATTAAAAAATAATAAATACAAATTAAAATACATTAAAAATAAAAAATATGAAAGTATATCATGATTAGCCTATGAAATATTTCTAGATTAAAAGAGTTTCTTCCACTACAGATTCCTTATAGATGGTATTTCAGTATGAGGATATAGCCATAATGATATTTTCTAATTTCAATATACCCTCTAGACATTCATTACTCAACCTCAAGGAAAAATGTTCTGCTACTCTTTGAATGGGTGTATCATCTGCATTTACTCCCTTCTGTATCCACATTTGTTAAATCAGTTTCAACTGCCATCTTCCTTCCTTTATTTTTTTAAATTTTAACATTTATTTATTATTGAGAGACAGAGAGAGACAGAACATGAGCTGGGGAGGGGTAGAGAGAGGGGGAGACACAGAATCCGAAGCAGGCCTGAGGCTCTGAGCTCTCAGCACAGAGCCTGATACAGAGCTCTAACCCACAAACCACGAGATCATGACCTGAGCCAAAGTCAGATGCTTAACCAACTGAGCCACCCAGGTACCCCTTGCTTCCCCTTTTTAAAAATAAAAGGGATTTTTTCACTCCAGGTTCTCCATACTTCTAGATAACTCAGGGTCTTTGTGAATGATTCTTTCAACACCTTATTTTCTCCATTTATAACTTCCTCATCTCCAGGAAAAGCATTTATTTTTTTTATTACACTTCTACTACTTGCATGCATAGCCACATCTTAGACATAATTATTACCCACTGAACTGCTTCATCTAGTTCAACCATCTTATTTATTTTTGAGAGAGAGAGAGAGAGATCAAAGGGCAAGCAGGGTATGGGCAGAGAGAGATAGAGACACAGAATGATGCGGGGCTCAAACCCATGGACTGTGAGATCATGACCTGAGCTGAAGTCAGATACTCAACCGACTAAGCCATCCAGGCACCCCTAAGTTAGGCCTTTAAAAAAAAATTATTTTGAGAGAGAGAGAAAGCAGGGGAAGGACGGAGAGAGAAAATCCCAAGCAGGCTCCACGCTGTCAGTGCAGAGCCCAATGAGGGGCTCAAATCCATGAAGCGTGAGATCACGATCTGAACCAAAATTAAGAATGGGATGCTTAACTGACTCAGCCACCCAGGTGTCCCAAGTTACACCTTTTCTTAATATAAGGGAGACTTTCATTCTCATTACTTCTCTATCTTGTCCTTCTTACACTTTACTTTGCTTTCTCGTCTAACTTTGTTGATCTTCATCTCAAATCTATATTTGCCAGCATCCACAATTCCATTGTGTATTTAAAATTTAAGGAGACTAATTAGGAATTTATTGCAACAATCTAATAGTAATTAAAGATAAAATTTTTAAAAACCTAATGATTGAATAAATGCTATGAATGACAACACTGTATCTAAGAAATCAAATGCAAAGTGATCTTCATTTTTCCCGTCCTTATATTCCTGTGCTCTAACCATGAAGAATTTTTATTTTCATCAATATGTCATCCTTGTCCTCCCCCATTCATTCACCCAGCTTGGCATAGCTAAACTCTATTCATATTTTAATTTACAGATTAATGGTATTTTACTAACCTTGAAAAATGAGTAAAAATGCTCTTGAATATGCTACACTGAAACTTGTAGTCTCCTATCATAACAATGATAATGCTGTATTGTAATCTGGGTTTTTTTCTCCTCCATAGAACTGTAAATTTCCCAAAGACAAAAACTTTGCCTAATTTTGTCTATTTTTTGGTGGCTCAGGTAATAAATAGTACAGCATCTAACCCAGAGAAATCATACAATAAAAGTTTATTAACTGAATAAATGAATAGTAGATTAATCGATTAATCAGAATTACCTCAGTGTTAGATTAATACATAATAAGTCAACAGAACCTATTTATTAATAGAGAATGTTAAGATTTCAAGGGTAAGAAATCATTGAAAAACTTAGTTAATGGTATTTAAGAAAATAAGAGATCTCGCCTTCGAAAACTCAGACAATTTTCACCCAAGTTTTCCTGGGTGGTCTGATTCAGCATCCGGCAAACCCCCCATGATACTGCATTCAAATACTGAATCGCCCCCTAGTGGACTTGGTGAAGCACACTGCGCTTGGCCATCTCCCACCTGGGTCCTTTGGCTTTCTTCTGGACACCTGAAAACACAGCCCTTCTATTTGCATTTAGAGTGAATTATATGCAAAATATTTGTGGGTCTTTTGAGTTTAAAGCATATAATTTAATAAAGTATTTTAGCCACATGAAATATTTAAAATTCACTTACACTGATTATTTCGTGTCATATGCCCACAAAATTTAAATACTTTACACACATTTCACTTTATCTATAAAACTCATTACTTAAATGGACACATTTCCTGAAAGGAATGTCAAATTCTTCTAGAGTTAGCATTATTGTTTGTTCTGATTTAATGGCACAAAATCTAAACTACATTACCTCTGTATTTGGTATGGTAGATTTCATTTTTATCTAGTTAGTGAAAATAAATTTGCCTTTTTAATAAACCTTGATTTAGATTTTGAAATAAAGTATCCAAACTTGGCTAGCAGCAACTGTTTGCTTGTTTGTTTCTAATACTGTCTAAGGTGGTTGGGATTATAGAACAGTAAATGTTTATTTACAGTGAGATGATTGATTTGGAAAATAAATAATAGAATCTAAATCGATCAAGCATTCAACTGTATATAAAAAATAGTTTCATGGGGGCCAAAATATAAGTGCTGAGTTCTATGTAAAGCAAACACAATTACTGTAAATTGTATACAAAGATGAATTTATTTCTTGTCAGATGTAAGCAGATGTTTATATCTAAGGCAACGTTAAACAGCAGCAGTAGAATAATTTAACAAGTCAGAGTCTAGTGTCATAGAAAGAATACTGGCCAAAAGTCCACACTCTGATTAAATCTAAGTTGTTCATATTCATTATTTTAGATCAGCTTCTTCTAAAATACTCCTGAGATGAGGGTTTGCCCCGTATTCTAACAATCCCCATTAATAGAGAACACAGGCATAGGAGCCAAATGATGAATAACAAAGAGTCCCCAGTAGAAACTGGAAAAGGGAGAGAGGGGAGCAGGACAGAAATGCAAGGCCTGGGTGACAGGAAAGCCAGGGAGGCACAGGCCTCAGGTGTGAAATATAAGAGCGTGCCACAAAACTCAGGGATCAAGATCAATTCCACTTTAATGGTGATAGTATACAAACATTGAAATTAATACAAAAAATGCATGATGAGAAAAATGTCAATTTTTAATAACAATAGGCTGCTGTGCTATTCTCTGTTTTATAACACTGCCCTATTGTACAATAAGAATAGCCATTTCAATCAGTCCAGGGGTCTCAGCCCTTGCCAGATAAGCTTGTTGACAGCTAACAATGGTGTGCAAAGAGATGGACCAACATAGGACTTTATATATTGTCTGCTTTTTTAATTTTAAAGAGAGTGATAAAGAGCGTGAGCAGGAGAGAGGGACACACACACACACACACACACACAGAGAGAGAGAGAGAGAGAGAGAGAAAGCTCTAAGCAGGCTCTACACTCAGCACAGAATCCAACACAGGGCTCAATCCCATGACCCTGGGATCATGACCCGAGCAGAAATCGAGTCAGACCCTCAACCAACTGAGCCACCCAGACACCACTATATATTGTTGTTTCTTAATTGTAAAGCTTATATTAATTTCTAGTACTTGGTTTAAGAGATAGGAGAATATTTTGGAAAATATACATATGGGTCCACATTTTTCTTTTGTCTCAGGCTCCAAGATGGGTCAGCATGGGACAAGAAGGAAAGAAAAGAAGCTAAGGAAGTGTGGATTTTACATAAAGTCTCAGATTCAGCCAAATCCCGTGAAGAAAAACTGAAATATAACTTACACATTAAGGTCTGTCCATCTTGAAACAAAGGGGCTGAGATTTTATTCCCCACCCCAGAAAAGCATTAGCGATGAATGGGCCAGTTCCAGCAGTAGGTGGGACAATGATTCCCAGGCACTTCAGGTTTTCCATACTGGTATCCGAAGACAAGCCTCTCAAGAAGTCTGCAGGTGCAAACCTTAACAGCAAAATACACAGACACTGTGGGAAATAAAAAAATCTAGCTGGGGCAACAATTACATTTTTTAGGTGTCCACTAAACTTGTGACCATCAACAAGCAACTTAAGCTCTCTACAGATAATTCCTATCTTGATCATTTCAGAGGTTTGGTATAAATAACAAGTGTAAGGAAGCAAATTAACTCCCCATTCTGATTCATTTATCTAACAATGCCCATTAATAGAGAATACAGGCATAGGAATTAGCACATGAGCCTAAAAGAGTTCTAAGAAATGAAATAATATTACATATTACAAACATTGAAACGAATACAATATTAACAATAGTGACTCTCATCTTCCCTTTGAGATCCTATTTTTTACTACACTGAATCAATATTACATAATTTACTTGTGTGGTTTCCAAGCTCTTCCATAATAAGAATAAACAAATAAGGTGAAAAATAGATTGGTTGAGATAGACCTGAAAAGCAGACAGCTTGAAAGGGCAGAAATGAGAAGTGACCATATATCAGAAGAGTGTGAATTACAAAAATCATTTAAATGAATTACAAAAATCATTTAAAATTAAGTGATAAAAATCATTTAAATGACCCCTCACTATCACATCAATTTGTAATCACTTCATATAGTTATGCATGTGTACACACACACATCTGTGTACTCATCATCTGCTTTATTTCTAAAGTATTTTATGAATCTTACAAGAAATTATTTAAAATGACATAGAATATATAAAAGAAAGGAAGAAGAGTGAAATGCCCATCCAGAGGGGCAGGAAGTAGTAGCAGTAATGTGGCTTGTACAGTAGAGTCAGAACTGAGAGATTTTTCCAATCCACATCTTCCAGCACTCATGCCACCATGGTATCAGACCATCTGGTCACCTCCCTCATTACCACATTTAGCTGGGTACAAGCTTCAGGAACAGGCACTGAGAGATGTGCACCATAACCATACCAACAGAGGGTGAATTTAATGTGGCCAAGGCAATAGAAGCTGTGGGTAGTGGTTGTGATAGTTCGCTTAACTAATAACCAGTGACTGTGAGAATGCTTTGGATAATGGAACATATACTGAACAAAATATTATATATCTATAGAAAAAGGAAAAGTGCTTAATGGGGACCCAGTATTTGGGACTTTGGGGTTTTTTTTTTTTTTTTTTTCATCTATTCAAGACCTCTTGGGAATTTATAAGTTAAGGAAAGGTTAAAATGCAAGTGGACAGAGTCTTAATGAGACCTCTCCAAATATTGGGCAACATTTTTGCCATCTTGATCTGGTAGGCATTATGGGACTATTTTGGAAGTATAAGCAATAGGAATCAATTCTAGCTAGCAGATGCAAAAAGGGAATTCACTATAGAGATTCTGGAGTCACTCACAAAATTAAAAAAAGGAAAAAAATAGCTGAAAAATAGACTTAGAAAATTGAGGAACCAGGGCAAGCTGGAAGATCTATGCAGTAAGAAGAAATTTACAGTATTTGTTTTCCATGACTATGATAAATTTTTACCTAATCCTTTTTTGGTCTTTGTGACACTATTCAAGATTTAAAGGATCTAAAGTAAATCACAATGAACAAGGTAGGTCCTATGCCCATGTATGGCCGGGGTTCTTCAGAAACCTTGACAGACAGTTCTATAAAGATGGGAGACAAGGAGAGTGAGGTAACAACTAGAAAGAAAATCAAAGTGTGATAAGACCAAAAAAAAAAAAAAAAAAGACTGTTGTACAAACTAAAACAAAAGTAAAAAGAACCAAAAAAACAAAAATATTGGTTATAAGTCTCTCAAAATGTATTATATGTATATTGGTGAGAAGGGATGGTCGTATGCAGTCTAGAACAGAGGAATTTCTAAATAGTGCCCAATAACATCATGTCAGAACCAGAGGCAAAACAAGAGTAAAAGGTAAGTCAGGCAGAAGCTATTAGGAGAGCTGAGGAGTAATTTGAATTCAATCTTGTCACCTAAAGCATAAGAGTCACATCAGAGATCTATATGACACCAGACAGAAATTGATGTTAATATATACTGTTTGAGTCATCAAAACAATTTTTTAAGTACAGGAAATATGTGCTGCATTTGAGAGTGATTTCTATTCAAAATAATTACTTTGGATGGTACCTAAAAAATTAGACGCTCAGACATTTGGAAAATTCTGTGATCTAGAGAAGTTTACACACAGAATTATGAATACCTGAAACAAATCATTTAATTATTGGCACAATATGTATATGACACAGGAAAGTTGTTATGTCAAAATTGCATATATTATCTATACAAATATTAGGGATTGATAGAGATATCCAGCTACACAACATCTAAATTCAATGTCTAGAAGGTCAATCTACCTGTAGTATCCTACATTTATTAATTTTCTAATAAATTAATACATTGGGATATTTACAACTGATGTAAATGCCAATAGATTTTGTTGCATACCAAAATTAAAAACTGGTTTCCTCTGCAAAGGACAAAGGAAATAAAAGTTTACAGGTGAATCAAACATTTAACAATGCTTTGTATAAGGAAGAGTGTCAATTTCAGGATACTTCTGCATACAAACTATATCAGTAAAGGCAAATAACTGATGCAAACCTGTTTCTTTTAGCAGCAGCTCAATTTACTTACCAACAATTTAGCAGCATGCTCTTCCCACCTGCCCCTTCCTGCCCTAGCTCTCTGTGGTCTCTCTGTGTATTAGTTGATTAGTGTGATTTTCAGATATTATGACAGTATGTCAAGGATCCAATTATATAATTTGTATTGAGAACAAATCAGTTTTTACATATATATGACACAGTTCAATTAATTATAATAGCAGGTATGTTTTTCTTGTGGTTAACATTTTTAATACCTGTTTTCCCATTCATTAAGTAGCTCATAGCACCTAAAATGGTGCTTGGCTAGACCTAGGAGCAGAGTGCCTATTCTCTTTCCTGGGAAAACAGATCCACGTGAAATTCAGTACCTCTTCTAACCTATCCTATAAAGGAACACATTAAAAATGCAGGGACCTTCCTCCCATCCCTTGATTCAGTAGGTCATTAGTTAATTTTGATGGACACAAAAATTTTAAGAATAGCCTATTCACGTCACAGAAAAATCCAATTGCTACTTCCAGGGTGAAAACCTTGCAACATCATCAGATTCTGACTAACACAAAACCATTATCTGCCAGAAAAATGATCTGTGATACTGTCATAACATCTCTCTCTAGTATTTTGCAGAATGACCATCATGCATCTCAAAACACCATAAATAGGAAGGTTTTCAACATGACTTCCACAATACCAGAAAACCTGCTGCATTTTTCTGCATATTTTCTCCTTGCAGGGTCTTTCTTCTTAAATACTCTGAAAAGACACTTATACAATTTATTACCCTGACCAAGCCTCCCCATATTTTTATTCTGCACTTAAGCAGAATGCCTTGAGCATGATATACCTTGTCCATGCCAGATCAAACAAATGTCAGACTAAAGGAAAAGCCAACTACTTGCCTCTGTGCAGAGTGGCTAGAGAACCAATCAGCATGTATTCTGTCAATACTAAACTAAATTTAGACCCACGTAGCCCAAGTAGCTGCCCTAGCTGCCCTTATTCTCGTTGATTAAAGGTGCTTAAGATTGTTAAATCGATTAGGATCAAATTACTTGAGGATGATTTCAAAACACAATGGGAAAAAAAAGGTATTTTAATATGTGCTCTTGTAGATACTACCAGACAAAAATAACTTTCTTGCTTCCATTTATAAGGTGACTTCTATTTACCAACTATGAGTTGAATTTTTGTCTGCCAATTTCACTATACATACAGTTGTTCAGTCATCATTCATCGATTACATAATTTGTCAATGGTCTAATATTGCAGGGTACTGAACTAGTATTTGAAGTTTGGCAGAGAAAAGAAAGACACTCTGTCCATTAGGGCCACAAACATTAATACAAAGATTAAGCAGGTAAAAATGGCAATATATTATGATAAATGTTCCAACAATATTATGCACAAGTTCCTATAGGGACATAGAATAAGGTCATTTTTCTCAAACCAAGGAGAATAAGAAATGAACCCTGCAAAACAGAAAAAAAAGAAGTTATCTGAAGTTTGGTTAGAAGCCTATTCTGGAGTTTTTCATGCAAGGTGTGAACAGAAGTGAAGGAGCAAATGTCAGGAAAGGGGAGCAGCTGTATCTGGTAGAAATGCACAGATTTTTCAAATATATTTTGAAGGATATACGTAGACATTGAGGAATTTTAAGTTGGAGTGTTTAATGATCAGAATTATGTTTCAGAAAGATTACTCCAGGTCCTCAGTGGAGAATAAACTGGTTTGAAGTTGGGGTGTGGAGGAATGAGGGCCTGCAAATTCAGTGATGAGATGATTCACAGGCAGACACTGATTTGAGGAAATGTAAAAACAAAACAAAACAAAAACAACAACAACAACAACAACAACAAAAGACAGAAAAAGAGAGAGGTGAGAGAAACAGAGAAACGAGGCATAACTTCTAGGTTTTGGATTTTTCTCCTGGCTAGGAAACACTGATTCAAATTTCTAGACTTCTATTGTAAAATAAGTAAGAAAAGAAGTGAAAAACACAATATAAAATAAGGATAAGTAATTGAAGTGCTATTATTTTAACACATAATTTAAAAACTATTTTCTTTGACTACTCAAAACTAACCTTAGTTTTAGTTTGAAAACCAGTCCGGTCATAAGTAAAGCTAAGTGGATATTTAGTAATATTGATAAACCAAAGTCTACCATTGTTTACTAAGCTGCAAATCATCAATGCAATCATCAATGCATCCATTAAACAATATTAGGTCCCCAAAAGGTCTTCCTCATTCTCTATAAATGAATTATGAATAAAACAAAACCAAAAGCTGTTTAAGAGATAACAAGAATGAAAACATTTGCAGCAGATGGTACCAGCTGTGCACATTTAATTCCAGCTCAAACAATCTGCCAAACAGTTAGACAGGACTGCTTTTGCATGGGAAATTGGAGTGTCTCAGAGGCAAGGAAGAAATCGGAGAGTCGTCTTTATGGCATTAGTTTCAAACCTTTTATTATAATTAATGTTAGTGAACACAAATCTTCTTTCCTTTCTCCTCTTACTTTGCATCATGTACAATTCCCCACTTCTCGTCTCTCTCTCATGCTCTCTGGCATATATACACACACTTACGTACACACATACAAACACCAATGTTTCCATCAATTAAATAGTAAGTTAACTCAAAGAGTTAAGTTGCCAAAATGTTATATACTAGGCATTCAGCAAAAATATATTATGTGTATAGCATGAAAAGGCTTTATTGTGGAGATTTTTAAGATACATGTTAATCCTAGCACATTTCAATGTATTTACAAAGATATTAACTGTAAATAACAAAGCAAAAGAAAAGGAAAGGAAAGCAGTCATAAATGTCACAAGATAACCTATAGACTTAAAAAACAAAGACATGCTTAAAGTCCATTGAATTGGACAAATACAACATGCCTAGGAATAATTAGACCTGAACGCAGCATTAATGCAATTTGGATAGGCTAATAACAGATAAGCAAATATTTTAAAAAATAATGTTTATTTAGTTTTGAGAGAGAGAGAGAGACAGAATGTGAGCAGAGGAGGGGTAAAGAGCGAGAGAGTGACAGAATCTGAAGTAGGCTCCAGGCTCTGAGCTGTCAGTACAGAGCCCGATGCGAAGCTAGAACCCACAAACTGTGAGATCATGATCTGAGCCGAAGTCCAATGCTTAACTAACTGAGCCACCCAGGTGCCCTCAGATAAGCAAGAATTAAAGGCCAAGAGAGCAACTTTGTAGATACAAATATATTCAGAGTGTGCATTGATCAGAATAGTCACCAGACTGAGGAAATATCCACGAATGGGCTTGTCTATGAGATTTAAGACCATCAATTTATCTTAAAGATAATAATAATGGGGATCCATAAAGACTGTTTGAAAGAATAAAAGCCATGATTTAATGATTAGACTCAGTGAATAATAGAATAGAGCAGAAGTTGCAAGCTTGAAGACAGTCAGGGTAACTGGGGGATCCCTATAATAACACATACATGAGATAACTACTCCCTAGCTCAAATGATGGCAGGAGAAGAGATTGGCAGGGTCATAGTGGAGTCTAATATAAAGGATACATTTTCAGATACTAGCATTTGACTCTACCACAAGCATAAGAAAGAAAGAGGTGTAAAAATGAGGTTTTGATTGAGTAGCTGGGATGAAAAAGCCAGTGATTACAGAGAAGTTCAATCTGAAGAAGCAAATTTGGGGAGGGAAGAGTAATGGCAGAGAATGAGTGCACATTGAGTCTGGAATATTAAGAGAACAAAATGTATGTGGCTAGGGCTCAAGCTGGGGCTTGAGAGCTTTAGATCAGAGCAAATTTATATAAAACTCATCCCAAAAGAGGCGATAGTCAGAAAAATATATAAGTATTTTGAAATAAAGGAATATTAATGAAATCTTATAGAGATCTCAAAATTTTCCAGCGAGGAATGCTTACATTCTAGAATGGGGATAGGAAGAAGAGCCCATGTGGGGGTCGGAGGAGGAAAAGAGATAACAGGAATCAGAGATCAAATTGAAATCTCGTAGTCATGTTCATAAGACAAATGTCGTCGGCAGTTCTGGATACTGTATTAGTTTCAAGTGTTGCCATAACAAAGTACTGGAAACTTGTCTTAAAACAATACAAATTTATTCTTTCACAGTTTGAAATCAAGATGTCAAGACGATGGGTTCCTTCTGGATGCTCTGAGAGAGTTCATTCAATGCCTGTCTCTTAATTTCTGGTGATTGCCAGCACTCTAGCATTCTGTCCTTGTTCATTCATCATATCTGTTTCCACCTCTGTGTCCTTCTGCCTTAGGTCTCTCTCTTTCTTTTATAAGGCACTTGCCATGAATTTAGGGTCAACCCTATATCTAGGATGAACTCATCTCAAGATCTTTATCTTAGCTACACCTGCAAAGTCTTGTTTGTTTATGTTTGTTTGTTTTAAAAATAAAGATCACATTCATAGATTCCAGGGGTTAGGACTTGGAAATATTTTTGGTGGGAGTTCACCACTGGAGTAATAAGTGTAAAAGGTAACTTCTTATACCATCACACTCTTGAGGGAGTTAAAGACTCTGTGAGGTATTTTTATAGATGAAATAGATGAGGTAATTTTATAGATGAAAAATTAAGGCTTATTCCCTTATTAAAAAATTACAGCTTTCTTTTCAGGCATTTTCAGTCCTAGCTTGTTTATCTTAACAGTGTACTTACTACATGCTGATCCAGACTTAGTAAAGCATTTATTTAATTGTTTTCCCTTTGGAAAGGAAGAGTTTGTATTCATTCATCATATTCCTTCTCCCTACTCTCTACTAATCACCAAGAGTACAAGATTTCTAACCAGAAAGACTTATTTGTTGTTATTGTTATTATTTGTTTGTTGTTTCTTTTGTCATTATTATTGTTTGCTTCGGTTGTGTTTTGATTGTTCTTTTTTTTTAATTTAGAAAAGGGAAAAGCTGATTGGAAACAATAAGGATCAATACTCTTTTCCTCTCTAGGGAAGCACACTCTAAAAAATGGAAATGAACAAACTGAGTGATGATCACATTGCAATTATTGGATGGCTTAGCCTCCTAACAGATACTGATGCTATTGTATCCATAATGAAGTTTTATGTCATGCAATAGATTCAGGGTTCATTCAAGCTTACTCCAGATATGTGAAATCTCCCAAAGTTCAGATTGGTATTCATATATTAGATAATGAGGTAAATTCTTTATGCATTTGCAAACATAGCACTTCCTCATAATGTTACTAAATACAACCAGAGATAAAAGTATTCTAGATTTAACCACAGATGTATATTATCTGTTAATTAATATCTATTAATTAATATATTATCTATTTTGTCACTATTATATATTATTATTAATTATATCTTTTGATAATTATTGAACTGCATTTAGTATGTTTATAATAAATGTCTGATGACTTCAATGTGAAAGGTTAAATTGATTCTTTTTATAAACCACTGCATACAAAATAACAAAACTAGTTGATTTGCTTTATTCAATGAAACAATCCATTGATTAAGTTGTTTAAAGCTGTGCCACTGGGGGTGCCTGGGTGGCTCAGTCGGTTAAACGTCTGACTTGAGCTCAGGTCATGATCTCACGGTCCGTGAGTTCGAGCCCCACATTGGGCTCTGTGCTGACAGCTCAGAGCCTGGAGCCTGTTTCAGATTCTGTGTCCCCTCTCTCTCTGACCCTCCCCTGCTCACACTGTTTCTCTCTCTGTATCAGAAATAAATAAAACATTTTTTAAAAAGTGCCACTAGAGGTTTGTTTGAACTGACCAATCATTACGACCAACTAAAGAAGAAAATATAGAAAATATTAGCAAAGATTCTTACTGTCTGCCAATTCCCACTTCTCCCTGCTAATTTCACCTTTCTGATCTCATCTGCCATGTCTTTTCTAAACGTATCAGGTAATTCAATTGACTAAATCCTAAATATGCTTATATATTCTCTAACTTGTAATGTTTCTGGAAAATAACAGCTCCACCAAAATATTTTCCTGTCAAACATTCCTAATTATTCTAGAATGGCTTAAATGTATCTCCCTTACTTGAGGTTTTCTCCAATTCTCCCAGTTATAAATAAACTCCCACCATCTTGTCATCTTATAGGCATCCCTCTTAAAATGGTTCTAGTACACTGATACTGACCATTGTTACTTGAGAATATATTCTACCCCTTAGGTTACACTCTAAGCTCGTTGGAAATTATATGTAATTCTTGTTTTGTTTGTTTCCTTGCAATAGGAGCTCAAAATGATTTCTTACATAAATGAGTGAATATGCAGATGATAATGATACACAGAGAGCAAAGATGAAATTGATCATCTTCCAGATAGGACAGATATTTGCACTTACAATCCAAATTGGATTCTTTGTAGCCAAACCAAAATCAGCTTCATTGATTTTCTTTCCTGTAGTGGCCAAAATGATCGTTTTAAGTCAAGGTCACTGTTATCTTCCTCTGAAGAAAGGATGCTTATATTTGGCTTCCTGCACTCTTATTCTGGGAAATATTTCAACATTTGTTAATTTTAGATAAATTTGAAAAAAAACAATGAAATAAGAGCTGTTAGTAATCATTTGGGAATTTTAAACTTTGGATCAAATTATGCAGTAATGAATATTCATGCTCTTAACATGGTTCAGATACAAGCACATGTACATATATATATGGATTACAGACTTAAAATTTGTGAGACCTCCACCACTATTGTTATTAATGGTTCTTCTAGTTTAAAACATTATAAATATTTAGAAGAAAATTACCTCACAATTATATTTCAAAAAGTTAATGAATTCTGCTTTAATACTAACCAAACCACTCCTCTGTCTTGTGAAAGGAAATTTCAGACACAGGTGACATGTACTTGCCTTCTATGTGTGGGCTGTTTTTTTTCTTAGCTGGGGTTTCTAATATAATGATTAAATATAATGTAAAAACAAATACATGAACCTTTCCCAGAATTAACTTTCAGTTGTAAAATTCTTTTTTTTCTTATATTTTTATTTATTTCTAGGAGAGAGAGAGAGACAGCGTGAGCAGGGGAGGGTCAGAGAGAGAGGGAGACACAGACTCTGAAATAGGCTCCAGGCTCTGAGCTGTCAGCACATAGCCCGACGCGGGGCTCGAACCCACGAACCGCGAGATCATGATCGAAGCGAAAGTTGGACGCTTAACCGACTAAGCCACCCAGGCGCCCCTCAGTTGTAAAATTCTTCACTGATAGTGTTTAGATTTCTCTGTAAAATTCCACAAAATTAATGTTTAAGTTCCATAAAACTAATGTTTAAGTAGATAAATGAAACAAAATAAAGAAGGTCTCATACATGATACCTACTCCATGATAGCTTAAAAAGCTGCAAAATACAGACATTACTGGTTTTATTGTACTCGTAAGATTTGAAAATACACATTTATCTCAAGAAATTATAATCAGTTTTGAAGATCAGTGGAGAATTTGTGGATGATAATAAAGTTAGACTACTACATTTTTAAGAGATAATAATGAGTTGGGGCTCCTGGGTGGCTCAGTTGGTTAAGCGTCTGACTTCGACTCAGGTCATGATCTCACAGTTCGTGGGTTCAAGCCCCGTGGCTGGCTCTGTGCTGACAGCTAGCTCAGAGCCTGGAGCCTGGAGCCTGCTTCGGGTTCTGTGTATCCCCCTCTCTCTGGCCCTCCCATGCTCATGCTGCCCCTCTCTCTCTCTGTGTCTCTCTCAGAAATAATTTTTAAAAGGCATTAAGAAAATTTAAAAAAGAGATTATAATGAGTTAATTGGCAGATAACTCCAGGGTATGAAATAAAATATGCATTGCATTTTTATAGTAATTTTGATAGATTTGGTATTTTTTAAAATATACACTTTTATGTTCTCTAAGTATTTATTTATTCTCAGGTGCATTTGAGACTGATATCATGTAACTATTAGAGATAAAGAAATTATGATAAAAAAGATCAGCTACACTGAGAGTTGAGATTTATTCGTCATTTATTCAAATCAGCAAAACAACTTTATTACTTATAGAAAGAAGAGACTTGATTATCCTAATTGTTCAGCAAAGCCACTTTTTGCTTAACTTTCAATTTCTATCCTTTTATGCAGAGACAAGTTTAAGTGATGTAAGGCCTAAGGTTAGCAGGAGAGTGAAATATACCCCAAGACAAACATAAAGATCTTTAAAAATTCTCTCCATTCTTATCATTTTTCTTTTAGGACCACATATCCCTCAGCTATTCACCATGGATTTTTTACTTTCAGGAAAATGGGCTCATATAGCTTATAATTAAATACTTCTATACTATACATTACATTGTCTTTAGTTAGTAAACACCAGTTAAGAAAATTTGAATATTTAATGTACTAAACTTATTACATATGTGACTCGTGTTAAACATAAGGTTTTTTAAGAAATAAAAGTGTATCATTGTATGGATACACCAATAGATACTGCCTTCAGTTTTAAGGTTTTTCATTCTCCCACTCATTAAAATTATTACCCTTAGAAACTTCAGTCTGTGACATTCTTAATATGTCTAAAGCTTAAAAGACTGAAATACCTGTTAAGTCTCACTCTTAATGAAACTGAAAGAGGAGCCAGGACATAAGAGGAATGAATGCCTAGAGAGGCACACTTAGTAACACTTCCCAGAGGCTCATCTCTGCCTCTCAGGAATACCTCCTGATTAATAGCAGAACAGATAATTTTATCTACCTGATAATCTATATTCTTAAATATGATTGTTTACAGACAAGTTATGTTATCATGAACATTAGATCTCTTTCTTTTCTCCTCAACCAAATAGGGACTATTGCAAATAGAGGAAGTATATACACTTGAATTAGAATTCCCTCATTATTCTAGTTTCAACATTTAAATTCAAATGTTTTATTTCCCAGGTGTTGGGGAGGTCAGACAGGATGAATCCAAGAATGGACATTTGTAGAAAAAGATGAGAAAGTGAGTTCTTACTTTTCTCCTACTCTCCTGGTAATGCATTCTATATAAAAACTGCAAAAAACAAAAATCAAACAACAACAACAACAACAAAAAAAAAACAGGAAAAGTCCTGCTTGATTATTTGTAAATCATTAACAGTTTTATTTTACTCTAACTGGTTTGCTTTTTTTCCCCTACAAAACCACAATTTGAACTTTAGCCTTTTCATTAAAAATTGTATCTCTATAGTCAGAGGACATTCAAGTCTAATACGCAGGAACGCTTCTATAACAAAATAAATGCTGCATTTAGACAAGAATACTCATGTAAACCTGCATATCTGTGATATAAATTTAAAAAAAACACTTTCTAAATTCCTAACTTTGTCATAGGTATAAATATTTCTTTTCCAAGTTAAAGGCAATCTCTTACCAGTTCTTTGTTGATTTCTCTCAGTGTATTTACTATGTTTTGATCATTTTGTGTGATATTGCCCCTGTGATGCTAAAACAAGCACCTGACTTAATATGAAGCAATTTTTGAAAAGGTGCACATTTCCTGCCTTTTAAGTGACAACTACACTCTGTTTTAAGATCAACCCCACCCTATTCCATATGAATTTGGAGGGAATTGAAAAGGAATGGAAGTCTGGCACTTCCAGTGTAAAGAACCTGTCTATTTCTGATCTAAACTCTTTCTAAAAGCTCTCAAGGGTACTTAATCATTGTGATTGCTTGATGATCCTTGCCAAGTCACTTTCTTCCTTAACTCATATGTGAGATGATCAATAGGCTGCAAGAAGTAAAAAAAAACAAAAAAACCCAAAAAACTATATATATATATATATATATATATATATATAGAACACATACATATGAAGGGGAAGGGATGGAGGTAGTAATTAACTGACAAGTAAAAAAAGAAAAAAATAAGATTTTTATATGTCTACATATATTTTAAAAATTGATTCTTTAAATTACTTTATAAATCTTTACTTTTCTATGATTACACATGTACATTTATATAAAAATATTTTTGTTATTAGAATATTTTAAAACAAGTATCTTTGAATGCTAGCATAAGACAATACAGCGGGCAAACATTGATTCAGAAATGGGACATATAGGTTCATATATCCTTTTAGTTATAACTTCTGGCAAGTCAAACTAATTAACTTTGTGTAATAGTTTCTTCACCTAGAAAACTGAGGATATTTGTAGGATTTGCCTCACCAAGTTGTAACGAGATTGAATAAGATATGCCGTGTAAACATACCACAGTGTTGGACATACAGTAAGCACTTAATATTTGTGATGATGCTAGCTATTTTTTAAATCTTTTTCGTAGCAATCCTGATCAAATCTATGTATAACTGTACTGCTTTTCTACAGGTTAAGTGAGATAGATGACTTTTTCCTCCCAACTGTAGACACTGTGTTTTTCCTTCTGGAGAAATTGAGGAATTCCTCCTCCAGAATTTTAGCTGATGATATTATGTTTCTGGAATACATTTGGAAATGCTCTCTTGTGGAGGAATCTGCTTAGCATGAAAGACAAGAGTGTGATCCAACACTAAATGTATTGAATTGATATTATATTAATTTTGCTCATCATGTAAAATATGATTTTCCATGTCTGGGAATCTGGAAGATATCGGTAAAAAAAAAAAAGGGTTCATTATCTGTTATGAGCCATAAAACCTAAGAACTATACCATCATTCAATATTATGAGCTACCAGATAAATCTTTTAACAACTTCACATTGAAATGATAGACAAGACTCATTTAGGAAAAGATAATTGAATTATTGGAGTAGCATGCTTGAAAGTAAATATTGGAAACTGGTATCTTAGTAGCAGTCATGAGGGTCAAAGTTTATTTTTGCAAAATAATTCCTGTTAAAATACTTCTGACTTTTGAAAAATAAAAAGTTTTTTGTTTGTTTTAAAGTCCTCTCTGTATATATAGTCATGTGTTCAAATAGATTGCACACAGCCAAGATTTTTGTTTTCTTTTAATACAAAGTGTACTCAGTGGAGGTGATTAACCTCTGCACACTTAGTAAGAAGGGTTTTGTCAAGTGTTTCAATGAAGTCCAAGAACTTGTTTGCATCTAACCCCTTATTCAGTCCAGCAAAGGCAACAACGACAGCAACAACCCTGACATCTTGACTAAAATCAGTGCCAGCGCTGCCACCAAGGTGTCTGAGCAAGCTAATGACGTTTTTTAGCGTTGATCTTCCCAGCTGCGGTTGAGTCTCAACCTTGTGGCCCACCCCCCTTCAAAATCAGCATATTTGGACAAGAAAGGAAAGCACTGGTGTGGGGAGGAACAATATTCTGCCACAGGGCCCTTAATCTACCTCTCCGAACTTAATGAGGTCAATTGGGCATCTACAGCTTCTGCCCCTTGTTAAGGCTCTTTACTCAGAAGAGAAATCCCACTCTAGTACACACACGCGCGCGCACTCGCGGGCGCAAACACATGCATGCACACGCATACACACTACACAAACACATTTGTGAAAACACCCACGCATTAAAAAAAAATCACACCTTCCCTCATCTCCCATAAACACACACTCTTACCCTTCACAACTGTACACAGCGCATACTCCTGGGAGAATCACAGACCCACACAAAATGCCACGTACCCGGAGAGCTTAGAATCCTTCCTATGCCTGCAGAATGAGCCCACTCAACACGCACCCCTATAGATACTCGCAGTGTGCCCACTTCCCGGAGCGGAATTCCCTCCAGATGCAACAACCCTGCTCCCCTGAGCCGGCAGTTTCACGTTGAGCCCAGGGACAAAAGCTGATCAGGGAGATCTTGGAGTGTATGGGACGGGAGCCATCACTTGTGGACAATGTGGAGAGATGCAAACTCAAATTGGTCAGTCCCCTTGACAAAGCCTTGCAGATAGGCGCTAATCTCCCGAGAGCCTTCAGCAAGCAAATGGAGCCAGGAACCTCTGCAATGATCTATTTCAGAACCAGTGTGGCAGCCCTACACCCTCCTGAGATGGGATCAGATTCCAGAAAAGTCAGATTACCAGGCCGGCGCCTGGTCTAAAGAACTTGCGGTTTGTTAGATCTGGGCCAAGATCAGACAAAAACGACTAAGAAATCGGCACACAGGGGGCCAAACGCGCTTGTCTCAGAACACAGCTCCCCTACACCCTAGAATGAGGAAAACAGGATCCCTTATAGATGGGAAAAAGGAGCCGGTGACTGAGCGATGGCCAGTAGATGGCGCAAGCACTCTTTCTTTGTGCAGTGTTAACCCTTGATGCCCTACGGAGCTGCCACATCCAGATGTATAGGTACATACATTTTACGTTTTGAAAGAAACCTTCCATTTACATATTTGGGACTGATTCAGAATTAAGATAAATGGGTCTGTTCTCGATAACTACCGCAGATAAAGTGGTTTAACTGCAGCACACATTAGCTCAAAAGCGGCTGGGGAGGATGAAAGGGCGAACTATTTGGGGAAATGACTGTCTCCCTCTCCACCTCACCCCCGCCCTAGTCACGGAGGAAGTCGGTTTACCGAATCGTAGAAACCTGATTACGGTTTTGCACGTAGGCATTTGCATATGTAAGTGCCTATGTGCAAACAAATTCTTCTCTGTGATCTTCTTTTTCAATTAAATCACGGGATAATAAACGCGAGACGCCTGCCTGAAATATACTGCAACTACAGTAGTAACACATGTCCCATTATAAGGACGTGGGCATCGATGGAGCCCGATTCATTATCAGCATGGTTTCCCCAAAAGCAACACAGATCCTCCGATTAAAATATTCCTCTAACATGTTTCTGTATTCACAAGCTGCAATGGGGAGCTCACTAACATCATATATCTCGGGCAGCTTTTACAGGCAGAATTGATCTATTCGGGGGGAAAAAAGAAACCAAGCCTCTTAATTTCAAATATTGTGGGGAGTTTGTCAGAGAGCGGAGCTCGGCTTGAAAAAGCAGCTCACTAGTGGTTTCTGGTGGTTGCTAAAACGAGCTAGAATTGAGGTAGGTTTTGGTGGAGGGGGTAAAAAAAGCACAGGAAAAGACAGAATCCAGAGTAGCAGAGACTTTGTGCCCCCGTTGGAGAGATGGTTGAGTCCTCGTCAAGGTTGCTGTGGTATCCCAGAAACACCATTCACTCCGAGCTGTGACCGCGCACCCACAACAGCAGCAACTCCACTGCGCCGGGCTGAGGAGCAGGAATTAGGAGCTCGCGAATAATATGAAAGGGGTCCGCAAAGGGGAAAGCCGAGCAAAGGAATCCAAACCCCGGGAGCCTGGCACCAGAAGATGCGCTAAATGTGGCCGCCTGGACTTCATCCTGATGAAGAAAATGGGGATTAAAAGTGGATTTACGTTTTGGAATCTCGTCTTTTTATTGACGGTGTCTTGTGTGAAAGGTAGGTCTGCTTTCGGGGCCCCCCATGCTTTGGATGTTGGTGAGCTGACTTGTCGCCGGAAAAAGGCTGGTAGCTTACTTTGGAATTTGCACCGATAAAATAATGATAATAATACTGAAGGAGTTGATTCACAGCTCTCCCCCCCCCCCCATAGGAAATGCATTTTGCTTGCCAGATTTGGCGTTCAATGCAGTGATTGAGCTTGTGCTCAATAAATATTCTTGCAGTATGCTCAAACGAATACGTGAGTTGGTTCGTATAGCTTCTAACTAGTGGATATTCAGGCAGAATTCCTCTGCAAGACTTTACTTGGTTGTGAGGATTACCTTGATTTCTACTGAAACCAGTGGGGTTTGATGCCTTGGCTAGGATATTTCTATTAAAGACACTCGTGTAAACGTTTTTTAACCCTTTCAGGGAGCAAAGTTACTGACATGCTAGGAATGTGCTGTTAAATGCATTAGGGGACAGGGGTCTTCCAAGCATCCCCCTACTAACATGAATGTCTGAATGCATATGTGAATTATTACTACGTGGGCTCTTATGCATTGATACATGGTGGGGGAGCTTCCCTGGCTCCTGTAGTTGAGGTTTAGCTTAAAATGAGGCTTTAAAAGGGTCTGAGATGCCACGAAGTGTAACGATCCACCTTTGGGGATGAATGAAGGTAGGAGAAAAGTCATTAGCTGACGACCAAAAAGAAAATCCCCAGCAAGTCTCAGCGTTCAGACAGGTAGAGTGAGTATCACATGCACAGACAAGGGGAGGGGGTGGGTGGGATGTAAAATGTATTCCTGAGCAGGAAAGCAAGGGACAGTCAGAATCATTGGAAGAAAAGCTGTCCTCGGGGAGAAAATAGACCCCCAGCTCTGTTCCACAACTTCTCCTGCACCCTCTGGCCATTAATTGCTGCAAAGAATACTCAGGAGACGTTTATGACTCATGCCAGCGTTTTTGAAAAATCCCCTCCCCATACCCATGGCAGCTCGAATAGATGCGATGGATGTGGCTTTCAGCGAAGCTAGTTCCAAATCTTGGGTGTCTGTGTGTCGGGGCTGGGGGTGGAGGGTGGGGGCTGGGGGGTGTTTTGGCCCAGGCGCGCCACGGCTGTCAACACAAACTGGGCGCTTCTTCCTTTGTAAAGGAGTGCCTCTCTGAACCGCAATCGGGCCGCGTCTCTATGAAACAGTTTATTGTCCAGCTTGCAGCTGGCTGTCCCCCCACAGAAGGCAGCCCATTTGCATTCAGTGGAAATGATAATTCATGTTTTGGGTGGAGGGAGCTGGAGGGGTTACCTCTCCTATTAGGAGCAACCCTGGGTGGCCTGTCTCGAATTTTAATTTACATCCCTACATGCCAGGAAGTCGCCTCCGGTGTCTGTGGCAGCAACTGTATGTATTGTAATCCCAACCTGCTCCTAAAAGCTTGGTTTTTTTTTTTTTTCTTTCTTTCTTTCCTGGAGCCTCCAGCGCAGCTCTAAGGCAAAACGCTTGTTCTAAGCGTCGTAACTGCACTCCCTAGTGCACAAAACATGTCTCGGGTTGCTTACAATAGGTTCGTTTTCGTAGCCGGCTCGACGTGCGAGGAGCCCCGCATTTACGCCTAGTTCGTCCGCGGCGGGGAGTCGGCGGTTCACGGATGGCCCTGGGCGGACTGCTAGACGCGCTCCGCGTGGGGGAGGCGCAGGCGGGCAGCAACAGCTCCACGCACGGAAAAATGTTGGGGTGGCTCCTGCTAGACGACGCCCGGGGTTAAGTGCGAGTTTTCTTGTGATACCTGTTGAGCCAAAACACATTCGAAGGGCAGACGGGGGGAGGGAGTCTCCGAAGCTGGGCGAGCACGCCAGCCCGACAGACCGCGAGCCTCGCAGCCTGCAATTACAGCCCGGCTGCCCGCACCTACCGTATTTTCCGAATAAGAGGAGCCACTGAAAGGAAGTACGCGTTAATTTGGTTTAAATGGGACCCCTCTCCTCTCCTCAAAGCTCCTGGACTGGTCTCCATTGAGCATATTCCAGTTTGAGGGACACTGAGAAGGAGTGTGTCACACTCTGCTTTGGTCCCTTTCAAAACCAATTTTTTTTTTTTTTTCGGAACTTAAACATGTAATGGTAATAAGATTCTCCTTTGTCACTTATCTGCCACTTGGAAGGTTCCCCATATATTTTACAACTCGAAACACTGTCCTCAAATTCTGAGAGACAAACTTACGTGGGCTGTATGCTTTAGACCTGTTCCCTAGTGGCAGGTGGTGGCAATCTTAACAGTTGATTATTCTCTGCTTTCCCCTCCTTATTTTATTCTAATTTCACCTCGGTCTCAAGGCTTTCCTAAAACTGTGATTGCTGACATGGCTTAAATGGTGTTCCTCCCAATGTCTATGCCCCAGTTTATTTTCTACACCGTTTCTTCTGGACTTCAAAGGCCCAAGGGAGAGCTCAGACTGGGGAGTCGTTTTAAGGGCTTTGCAGGTCCTATTCCAGGATAGCAGAGGTGTTCAGGAAGTCCAAGGTGCGCGGTTTTCCACACGAAAAGCTCATGCCACAAGAATTCCACCTTCTGCCCCTACTTTTCATCACTACCCCATGTCACCTCTGCCAGCAAACAGCGACAAAGAGGATCAGTGGGAGGAAACGCCTCAGAGTAGAAGACAAAGTGGCCTTCAGTGCTAGGCCCGAACTGCCCCTCTGGGGTTGAAACGACAGCCAACCTTATCTGGCCATTTTATCTCCACTGTCATCATCTCAAATGAAAGGTGGCCTACGGAGGACACCAAATTAGGGTGGGGAGCTGCTTGGGCTTGGTGCATGCAGATTTGAAGCTGTAACACACACGTGCACACACACACACGCACACACACGTACGCGCGCGCGCAAGCACACAGAGGTTTCTGAAACGCAGCTGCAGCTGCAGCGTGTCTGTTGAGGTTTCACTCCGATAGAAACTGTGAATCTCCTAGTCGTGCTTAAACGTCCCGCCCACGTAAACAGACGCTCGGGGCTACTTTCCCACGCTCCGTCTCCGGGGATCACACAGTTAGAGCAGAAGGTACCGAGCAAAAATGCAGGAACCATGTGAAGATAGCGAAAGCATTGACCTCGGACGACAGGTGGGCTCGAGCCAGTGTGCTGCGTTCCACACCCTGCGTCACGGCATCCTTCAGGGCCACAGGCAGGACCCTGGACTTTAAGAAGGACCCACGTTTCTGCGTGCTCTGGGGATTCCAAAGAGATATTACTCCTGTCACAGAGCTCTTTCTGGAAGAGTGGGTTTCACACCCTATTCCAGTTAAAAAAAAAAAAAAAAAAAAAAGGTCGCAGGTGGCCTTTCGGGAAGAGTGCTGCCGGGGACCTCGGAAGCACCTTTCAAGCACCTTCCGAGGAAGCCAGGGTGGCTGCGCGGAGGGAGGGCTCAGACCGTTGTGTGTCTTCGTGTCTTCGGGAAGTGACGCCCTCACTGCTCACCCTCAAGGCGACCGTCTGACCTGACAGAGAATGTCATATCTTGAGGGGGCTTTTCAAAAGGGGATGGAGTGCGTCAAAGACCTCACCAAACAATAATAAGGGCAAAAACACAAACAAAACCATCCCCTCCATCCAAGCCATCAGAACCCTTCCCTTTAGGTTGGCACGTTTGAGTTATCTGCTGGGAGGAAATATGTTGTGTTTGGGTCAGGCGTCCCGCCGCAGTTTGGCCAGGTACTCTTCAGTCTTTTTTTCTTTGGAAATACCTCTTAATTTCTCCTGGAAGGGTGGACTCCATGAAATTTCAAAGAACCATCAGAGGTTGAAACTGGGCACCTGACTTGGCCTGGGCGCGTGGGTGTGTACTGCTGGGAGGAGGAGACCATCGACACCGAGGGGCCTTTGGGAAGCCTCGGGGTGCGTGTGCGCGTGGCTGTAGGTGTCCGAGGCGGAAATGCGTGGCAGGTAACAGTGCGTTTATATTCTCCGAACTCTAGATGGTGGTGCTGTGGACAGCGCTGTCGCGCTCTTGGGGGGAGGGGGGCACCGAGAAAACTCCCTTTCCCCAAGCTGACCGCAGGGCTCCCCTCACTCAACTTCTCCAGTGATAGGCACCAAGGGAGTTCGAAAAACTCACTGGAAACAAGGAATAGGCTTGCTGCCCTTTTAGGACCCCTTCATCCCCAACCCAGCTCTGTCGCTTGGGGGGCGGGGGGGGGGGGAAGAAACAGGAGGCAGTCCCAGGGTTCAAGAGCCACAGGGCTTAGTTGGACCATAGGGGTTAAGGCAGAAGAAATGAAACAGCATGGGGTCACCCCAGCCACCGTGTGGTCCTCTCCCCGCCCGGCTGGAGTGGCCAGCTCTGGGCTGAAAGCCGGACCGCCGGGATTGCAGCACATTGCAGAATAATAATGAAGCAGGACGACTGAAGAAAGAATGATGGGCTCAGGCATCAGGCGAATTCCCTTTTCCCGGAACACGTCGCCTCTGCGGAGACTTTACACCACCTAGTTGCTAATCCAACCCAATTTAACGCCCAGAAAAGTGTTGAGCAGCTCCCAGAATTCTGGGCTGAACTTCCCCTGGACAGTTACCTTGTAGAAATTGTTCTGAAATGTCATGTTGCAGCACCGTGTTTTCTGAATCCTCTGGTGTTGGGGGATTGGTGAGGTGGTGGGAGGAAGGCTGAATCAAGCCAGTGTAAGAAATGTGTGTGAGCAAGAATAATTCAGGAGAGGTTTCAGTCCCTTGAAAACTTTATGCCAGTTCCTTTGAGGTCCTTCAAGGAATAAACGGTATGGAATTACTCCATAAAGTGAGTACTCTAGGAGCACAGACTTAGTGGCAGTTGTTATTACTCTTCATGATATTAATAAGCCTTACTATTTGTGGGATAGCTAAATAGAATTTTGGGTATACATGTCTTTTCCTTGAACACATAGTTTAGTGTCTAAGGAAACATGAAATGATAAGGCAATAGCAAATGGCATCTATACATGATTCTAAATTTAGTAAACCTAAATCACAAGTGGGATATAGAAGAGGTAGAGCAATTAATAATGTTTTTGTACTCATGTGGGAACCTTCCAATGCAAAATACTTGCCTATGATCTCAAATACAAATACCTGAAAGATACTAAACTGAACATCACTTGTCTGCAAGTGTACTCCTTGGGTACCAAAAGATGACTTTCTTCTACTTAACCTCAGGGTCTCCAGAAACTGCTTCAATGTTTTGTCCAGTTTGAAAAATTACTGGAAGGCACCCAACAATATGTCTACTAAGGAACCTGTTACTTCAGTTACTTTAGGCAACATGACTATTTGAGAAAATATGCCACTTTGTACTTTAAAGTCCAGTGTTTGAAAGATTAGAAGTAAAATGATTGCAAATAAAGAGATTAGAAAAACTATGTAGGATTAAGAAAATGTGTAAGATACAAATAAAACTTAAGGCCATTTTATTTGTCTATAGATCTATTTAAACATGGCCTCCCTTTGTACCTTTCTTCTCTTGCCTTTACTCATAGGACAAAGGGGTGTGTAGTTTATGGACACAGTGGTTGTTCTGATTTGAATTCTGGATGGGGTCTATTAAGGATGTTAGGACAGATATGCTTTTAACCAAATTCATCTGGTCTCTTAGAGTGTGCGGGTGGGTGATGCATGGTATTTTCTGAAGATATCAATTTTCATGTCTACAAGATTTTCTTAGAATTAGACATTTTATAAGGCTCTCATTCTCATCAGGAATATCACTTTTTAAAATGTCATTGAAAAAAATTAATTTGTTGAATACCTTCCAGTATTCAGGGTCTCAGTGCTGATGGTCATCCTTCAGTTTCTCAAACTTCCAATCTTGTAGCCATCAAATATATTCCATGTCATCAAGCCCTTTGCTAAGCTACCGCTTGGTTCTGGTTGAAGATTCCAAACGATTAATATTTTCTATATAATCATGGCCTACTGACCACAACCTTATCTGAAATCTCCTCTAAAAAAGTCTACAACATTCATTCGCATCACACACCTTATAATAGGATAATAAGAATATCAGTGGTAATCACTTGGTAGTAGATATCACAATGTTATTCTGTCAGCTTTTAAATACTTGCACTACAGTGATTTGCAAAGTGTTCCTGAATAAATAGCACCAACATTATCTGGAAACTTGTTAGGAATATGAATTCTCAGGTGCCCACCCTAGGCCTACTGAAACAGATGCCCTGGTAGCTGGGCACAGACATTATTGTTTCTAACAAGTCATCCAGGTAATTCTGATATGCTCTAAAGTTTGAGAACCACTACAATAAAGAGCAAGAGTTCTGGAGCTACTGAGACCTAAAGTCAAATTGTGTCAGGCAGTTATGCTTGCACTAGCGACTAAACTTTCCTAAACTCAATTCTATTATCTACAAAGAAAAAAAAAAAAAAAAGAGCTAGGAGCTAGTAGAATATCAGCAGGCCTATGGAGAAAGGGCAATTACACTTTTAACACATATGGTCCCTGACACTGGTAGCTATCATTAGTATTATTCAAATGCATGTCCACATGCAAAGCCAGTATGAATTCCCACATACTTCAACCCTAACTTGCAGCCCTAACTTGTACATAGCAGTAAATAAAAAGAGTAGCATCTTCTTACTAGCTAGTATTTAACTTTGGCCACATTCCCAGTCTATTACACATTGGAGAAATACTCTGAAACTTCTGCTTATCATACTTACTACAGTTACTTCAGGTGCTAGTGCCATGTAACAGGGGCAGACCCATAGCTTAAAAAGGTTACCCCTACTCTTGAGCTATTTTTATCCCCTACATACCAACTATAATTTAATATCAATTGATTAATATATGTACGGAATTTGGTCATTCATCTTTTCACAAATTGTTATATTTTACAGGGCTGGACAAGTTCTTAAATATTAACTAGTTAACTTCTCTTACTTTATACAGGAAATACACATGCCTAAAAAGGATAAGTGATTTTTACTAGGTTATAAATTTCATGAGCTCTAGAACTGAAACAAGATCTCCTGGCATTCAAGTTCATGTCCAACTCTCCTCCTATTCTACCTTCTCAATTTTATTAGAGTTTGCTCAGATGACACCAATAAAGATGATCACAAAAGTTAATACTTAAGTACTATGTATCAATTAGTACCATATAAAAATATTAGTGATTATATGTTTTGCTGTAACTTTTAAAAATTGTTAACCACTAGTTTTTTAGAAGAGAAAAAGAAACAATTATTGAATGGAAATATTTTCTAAGGCTGATATAATATGTACATCAAAAAAATAACTAGTCATATCTTCAATAAAGTCTATACCAGTCTTACAAGTCTATAAAAATAGAGTGTATTGAGTGATTTTTTTAATCTCTCATAAAGAACTTTAAGGAATAGTATTTAAAAACAAATTCTTATTTCTTATAATCTAGACACAACTTCTTATTTATAAGCTTTTCAATATAGAAAACCTGTTCTAAATTTATTTTCTTCATGTTTTAATTATGTTTAAGCCATATTAACATAAAATATATGCAGTCCCTCTCATCTGCATTTACATCTGCAGATTTCTTTCATGTGATCTATTTAAGAAATGGTGTCATTCAAAACAGTACCATATAAATAATAGCACATTTTATAAATATTAATAGTATAAGAACAATTGATAATGTTAGAGATTATCTTCAATTTTAGTGATATGTGAAACATTTTAAAGTCTCTTTAAAATAGAGTAAAATTTCCAAAATATTGAATACTACTAAATTTGAGGTGTTTAAATGTTCAGAAAGTGATTGAAACATATAAAAAGTAATGAGTGATTCTCTTAAAAACTGAGTTTATAACGTTCAAAATTATACCTTCCTTTGTTTTGTGCTAGCAGGTTTGAAAGGAGTATTTATGATTATATAGTTTAAAATGATGAGGTAGTTTTTTTTAATGATGACATGTTTTAAAATATGGCTGGATACCACTTTGAAAGGAAATTTATAAAGGGAAATATTCTGCAGAAACAGATTTATTAAATCTCAAATAACATGAAATATCTAGAACTATGCTATAGTTTTCCATTAATTAAGTCCATTAGGTTGACTCCAGAATGCTCAGAGGTGCTCAGAGAAGATAAAAGACATTGCTATGTTTGGGGAAATACTAAATACTACCAGGATAGAATTCTTTGTTATGTCTTTTTTTTTTTTTTTTTAAGTAGAAATCTCTGTGCTAAGCCGTTTCTATAAAGTATATTGTTTACATTTTAAACAGTGGTTCTCTGCTTCATTTTTCTGCTTTGAATTCTAACAAGCATCTTGTTAGATGGCTGTTATCTCCTATGTACAGATTATTATCTCCATTTACAAATTATCCACATTTCCTGAGGCCAGAGATGTACAATGACTTTCCATGAGCATAAGGTTAGTTAGTCGTTGAGTGAAATCTGAAATGACAATACATTCAGAAACTAATTGGCTTATTAAAAGTTAAAACTATAAGTGACTAAGTTACTAATTAAACTTCATTTTTAATAAAAAATCTGAGACCTTGAGAATTTAATTTAAAAGAAAGGCTAAATTAATATTCAGTATATTTACACATACATATATTTATAATCTCACAGTTACAGTAATACATAAATTCTGTTTTACAATCTTCAACATTTTTCCGTAAGTTGCCTAATGTTATTTTTTTAATAATCTTGTATGAAAGATGTGATTTTTAGTTTTATAAGCAATAGTAAGTGAAGTAAATGCACAATACACAAATATGTCACTGTAAGATATAAACCTATTTAGTGCATTAAGCACACACACAAAAATTTATGATCCTTGGATCCTAACCCAATACTCTTGAGTAAAATACAAAATTTATGAATGTAGATAATTTTATGAACTTCACAAATAAAATAACATTTGGATATAAAATTGTTCACCAATTGTATCATAAACATTGGCAAATCAATTTGTTCCATTTGGTACCTTAATCTTGCATTCAGTTCTATGGAATTTTAATGATATGACATTTCTTATAACTAGTCTGTTGTCTAATTGTCAGGGAATATGAATTAGATTTATTTGTTGGCATATACTTTAATGAGTATAGGTTTATAAAGAAGAGGCAAGTCACAGCAATGAAGTGACTTGCAAAGATTTAGGTTGCACAAAACAGTATTTAAATTCCCTATCCAGTGGATCCCGGGTGGCTCAAGCAGTTAAGCACCCACCTCATGACATCAGCCCAAATCTTGATCTCCAGGTGGTGAGATTGTGCCTTGCTTCAGGCTCTGTGCTGAAAGTGTGGAGCCTGCTTGGGATTCTCTCTCTCTCTTTCTCTGTCTCTGTGTCTCTCTGTCTCTCTGTCTCTGTCTCTCTCTCTGCCCTCCCTTGTGTATGCTCATGTGCTCACTCTCTTTCTCTAAATAAAGAAATATATTAAATGAATGAATGAATGAATGAATGAGTAAATAAATAAATAAATAAAATTCCCTGTCCAGTACTTGTTTCTCTTTACTGAGTACTGCTTTATGAGTTTTTTACATAGTCCTAATTAGTTTATGAGAATAAAGCTCCTTGAGAAGAAAGACCACTGTCTAACTGAAATCATGACCAGATGCAAAACAGTACTTCCTGAAGTATTTATGAAAATAGATATATACACAAAGGAAATAAATGAGAAACAGCATTCAATTTAAAGATTAACCTAAAAGTTAAATAGAGAAATTGAGATATACACCATCACCTACAAAAGAAAAAAAATACACCTATGCGTCTAGTACACTAAAATACTCAAAATTAATGTTACCTTTTCTTGTGATGGTGATAAAATGTATTTTCATATGTAACAAAAGTATTTTTATCCTTTCTGAACTCTGACTCTTCCAATATAAACTAGGCTTTTTCTTACTTGCTTTATTAAAATTTTCTTTGTGGATATATTTTTAGAGACCTCATTTAATCCATGTTTTTACTTTTAATGCTTAGGTATCCTTAAAATACTTTCATATGTATTATTCATAGAGTAAACTTATTACATTGAACATTTTTTAATGGAACATCCTTATTTTAAGTAATTGTGTATCTTAAAACAGCGAGGTGTAGATTTCTCCAAAATTGGCCAAAGTTAGGGATAAAAGTACACCTAAAATCTGTCTCCTACTCTTTCCTAAAATTATGCATTCCAGAATTTAATTAATGTTGGAAATTGACTATCAGCCAAATTCTCCATTTTAAAATTGATTCTATTATAATAATTCAGTTTAGTTTATTTAAATTTTAAATTACAAACTGACATACTTTTTCTTGATTTTGGTGATGGGAAGGGGAAACTGATAATTAAAATGCCTTTTCTCAGGATTGTTCACATTCCCATTAGCCACTTGTTTCTCATTCACAGTTACTTAATAAAATTATCAACTGTTTTATTGTTTTATATTATTCTAATTTGTCAAATATCTATTAGTTTTCTACAGGGATATATTATTTTATTTTTTTGTTTTGCTTATTTCTACAGGGATATACTATTTTATTTTTTGTTTTGTTTTGCTTATTTACACTATGAGCATTGTCTGACTTTCATTTTCTCTTACAATACCACCTAATGGCAACCTGAGATTTACCAACCGAGTCAATAATTTAAAAATATAAATTTAAGCTGTATTTTATTATAAGTGTGTTAATATAGAGAAGTTAATATGAATCTAGCCTGTTGTTATTCTACTAAAGCATAATAAGAGACTGTTAAAAGACTTCAATTTCATTCAGGTAATTTGTAATTTTTAGAAATTATTTTAGTTTTAATAGATAAAGTATATTTTCATATATAGAAATGACTCTTTTGAATCTGTTATTGGAGGTGTAATTTGAATTTTTCCCCAAATGCTGGTAATGAATTTATGTTTTATCTGTCTGCATGTTTTAATATTGAACTCTGTATTGCTAAAAGCTCCATTTGCAAGATAATGGATCAAAGTTAGGAGACCAGGCAGAATGAATACAACTAAATTGCCTGGAGATGAATGAAACATACTACCTTGGTTTATTGGCTCCGTGTTCTGACTGACTGAACTATGTAGTTTAGACAAAATATTTACTCAGCGTTCACATATATGGAGAAACTCTGAGTTAAGGTTTTTTGGCTGATGCCTAAATCAAAACAGCTGAACTGATTCAAATGTTTTGTGTAAACAAATTTGCATCCATGCTGCTAATTTGTGTGCCAACTTCCAGCTTCGTAGTTTCTAAGATGATGGAGATGATAAACCCTCTTAAATAAAGTTTGCAACAGAAATGTTGACAAGCCTATGGTACCTGTTTTGAGTTCATGTCCAGTGGTTTTCTCATGGCTCATGGCTTTCAAAGAAAAATTATCATGTATAAATCCAGCTAGTACTTGACTGCTTTTTTATCTGTTAAATCTTTTCAGAGGAGGTCAAAAAGAAATTCTTAAAATCAATTTTCTAGCAACGTTCCAGGAAATCTTTAATATCTATGTTAGTTTGGTGGTGTTCATTAATATATTAATAGATGAAAATAAGAAGTGACATTTTGAACTTAATTTTTAAATATTACTAATGTGTAAGTCCTTAGAAATTAACCATTTTTCAATAATTTGAAGATTACTAGTTATTTTATCTGTTGTCACATAGATTATTAAAATCTCCCTATTTTAGAAAAACTACATTCTAATTATGCAATTCCTTCAAAAGCAAAATTCTCAAAGGCCTCAAAAGAAATTGGAAGATGTCAGGTATATTAGGTTATGTATTGTGCTGTTTCATGTAAATATTACCTGAAATGTTTGCATCATTTTCTTGGTCTAAAGTTCAGTTTGGTTTAGTAAGCCTTTTGTTATAACAGTATTATTTTGAATTCAATACTGTAGTCTTGACACAGTTTAATTTATGAGTTATGAGAGAGACTGAGGTCAGTAGATTTTATATTCACAGAAATAATCAGTAGTGTATTTATCACTTCTGGGATTCATTAATACATTCCTTCACTTATCCATCATTTATTGAGGTACAAAATGCGTCAATATATTTAGGATACAGAAATGAAGATCTAGTCACTACCTTAAAATAAGTTTTATGTTAAAGTAGGTTTCCTGTGAACATAATAGCAAAACAATCTGGATATTGTAAAATTGTTTAGTTCCTCAGTGGGATTCTCTTATCATAAATTATCAACATATTCACACCACCTTTATTTACGTATCCTACATGTTAAATCTTTATCCTATCACAGGTAATTATTCACATACTATAGACATTGAAACTTTCTAATGGAATGTATCATTCTGTGATCTGATCTAATCTAATGTAATTTTCCCCTGTAAATTTCAATTTAAAATGTTTATTGACTCCTATCTGTTCAGCCAACTGATATTAACTAGCTTATCCAGTATTAATGAAGGTCTCACATGTATTTCTATATTAGTATTTGTAGAGCTATTTTGTGATCAGCAAATTGTGCTTCTTACCCATTTTTCCCTATTAGTTCTTGCCTCTGAACTCCTCACTGGCATGTTAATGCTTTCAAATTAAAAAAAAAATGTTTTATTTATTCTTGAGAGAGAGAAAGAGAAATGGAGTGTGAGCAGGAGAGGGACAGAGAGAGAGTGAGACACAAAATCCAAAGTAGGCTCCAGGTTCCAGGCTCTGAGCTGTCAGCACAGAGCCCATTGTGGGGCTTGAACTCAAGAACCATGAGACCACGACCTGAGTTGAAGTCAGAAGCTTAAAGGACTGAACCACCCAAGCATCCCTTGCTTTCAACTTTAAATTCAAATCTCTGGTCCTTCATTTAGTGATTCACAAAAATAAGCCTTCAGCCAAGGTCAATACATGCAAAGGGAAAAATAATTAGAAATAAATATAAGATTCTATCATAGTTTTCCATTCCTTATTTTTTGTCTTCATTGGAGTTTTTAATTTGTGATTAAAAGAGCAATAGAAGGATGTATGGATAGTTTAGTAAGAAATTCTGACAGTGGAAAATACCAATTTTGCTACATAGAACATTCTCTAAATATGATCTTGTATTTTACATTTTTCTCACACCACCCCCCACATTAAAACTTTGATGAGCCATATTATTCTAATGTTTGTACAAACATTGTGCTTCACGATTGCCATCCTCCTCTCCATTTTCACATTCCAGAAACCTCGCTTTTGATGATCTAATGTGTTTTAATGTGTATGAAACCAGATTTAATGTTATTAATACAACACATATAAAGGGTTTTCTCTATTTCTACGCTTCAAAATCTCGACTATTAATGAAAGATCAAAACCAAACATTTCCATTAAGTATGTAAATTGCTATCTACTATGCTTGCTTAGATTACTTCGGCGAAAAAAAGTAAATCTAGAAGCTTGAGATAAAACAGCTTTGGGTGACATGAATTGTTTTATTTAACTTGGTACAACTAAAAGAGGGAATGATGTAAACCACATTGAATTTCTAACATGCTCCATAATACATAGCATTAACTCCATTTATTAAGATCTCATACTAATTCATGGGAGTTAATTTGCAGGATGTGCTGATCTGGTTCCACCAACATCTCAAAACCCACATGTAACCTCCTTCTTTCTTTGATATAACAAAGAAGAAAGCAGTCTTTTTAGATTTCACAAAGCTGTATTATACAAAGGACCCTGCACTGCCTTTCTATTCATTTTGTTTTTCCATCTTAAGTTCCAACTCTCATTTTTTTTCTTTCAAAGTATTAATGATAATTTACATATAACAAATGTGTGATAACACGGACTGTTTGTTCAGAATGCAATGGGGCGGGGGGGGGGTGGGCTTCAAGCTGGCTTGTTTACTGTCAGTACACCAAGATATCTGAAAAGTCACCTCTAAGATATATACCAAGCCTTCATGAAAACTATGAAAATGGGTAAAGTTAGTTGAGGTCAGAGTTTGAAACAAGTATCTTTGCTAATTCAGCTAGTTCTGAGAAGGTGGTTTGGTTCAAAGATGCAACCATTACACACACTTCAAGTGTTCTCTAAACCCCAAAGTAAACACAATCAACAAAATTGTGTTAATAGTGAATAAACACAGGGTAAAATAAGAACTATATGCATTTTTAGTGATTACATCTTTAAGCACAAATATTTACAACTTATGAATTATGTCTCCTGTATTTTCATTTCAATTTTTATGATAGTTCATTTTACATGTGAAAACACTTCCCTCTGTAAGGTAAGTCATTAGGTGTTTCTATTTTTTAAGGAATGTTTGTACCCTTTTTTTTTTTTTTAAGTTTATTTATTTTGAGAGAAGGGAGGAGGGGCAGGAAGAGAGAGATAGAGAGCAAATCCCAAGCAGGCTCTGCGTTGGCTCTGTCAACACAGAGCCTGATGTGGGGCTAGAACTCACCAAAGGTGAGATCATGACCTGAGTCGAGATCAAGAGTTGGATGCTTAAATGACTGAGCCAATCAGGCACTCCTAGGTGTTTCTATTTTATCTAATTCTTCATTTCCTTTCTCATCTTCATGGCAGGAAAAGAAACTGATGTTCCTTGTCCACTACTGTAGACTGTGAGTGCCTCTCATTTAAGTATCTCTATTTGGAGTGTCTGATAGACTTAGCTCCTTTTTTAAATTTGAGGAAACAATTTAGGAAGAGGAAATTAGCTAGCTTGTGGAGAAAATTGGGTCCAAACCCGGCCTGCTCAACTCAATACTTTGCCTGCTTTTTGTATCACATCCAACAGGACTTCATCAATTTTGAGGATAAGGAAAAATTCTGAGATTGAGATGAATTTTGAATTCTTTTGCATGGATAAGGTTATTCCTTTTTGGGAGTGAGTATTTCTGAACATAGAACTATTTATTTTACATGCTTCAAGATGAAGGGAAAGCAATAGAAACAGGAGAAGTCAGGGGTAACAATTTAGAAAGGTCAGGCTGGTTATGTTGCCAGAGGGACAGTGCTCATGTTAGCATTTGGAGATGCTTTGTTGAATCCTTTATTAAGTTATAGTTTGTTGTTAGAATGAAAAAATACTTACTGGAGAAAAAACTTAGGTGTTATATCATAGTTAGGTATTGTATTTAATGCTGCTTGATAATTGGGTGTGGTTTCTTTTTGCTTTTCTTTTTACCAGTTAAAGTAGAAAGGGGGCCTTAACTGTAATGTTTGTATAAGGTCTCATTTCATATTTACTTATATTCTTTGTATTGAGTAACTCAGACCTCATGGAAAATTTCCTGTGAATTTATTTCTTAGAAATGTAAAATAAATAACTCATGTTTCTTTAAGTCATGACTCTTATTGTATTAAAAGAAATACTTCAAAAATCTTAAATTACCCACCATAGAATCTCCACACCTAACTTAGTTCCTTAGAAACAGAGTAACACTCAATAAACATTTAGGAACTTGAATTGGATTATAGTTAATTGAATTCATTAACTTAGTTTAGGTCCAATCTGTACTCACAAAAATCAATCTATATTGCCCAAATCTTTCAGTTATATACTTCGCATGTTTCTCATTCTGTTAATGGTGGTTACAGATACCTAGGAAATAATTTATTTAAAAATATATAGCTATTCAGTGGTAAAAGTATGAGTAACCTTTGCTACTTTTACTTTTGAATATATTATTGTTTCTTTGACTTGAACAATGTGCATTAAAGTTCTTTCCTCAAAATATGAATATCACTACCTCCATTATTATTAGAGTAAGAATCCAAGGAATGTACTGAGATCTGATAAATTACACTTGCTATCAGAAATGATTGTTCATTGTGAGGGCCCTACAGAACATATTTTCAAATAATGCTCAATATACTGGGGAACAAATGAAGTTGGAAACATTTATTATAATTCTCAGTCTCTAATTTGATAGAATAGAAGGTGGATTCTAATTCTAGCTACATCCTTACTGGCCAGGTGACCTTAGGTGCCATGTTTCTTTAGGCTCAATTTACTTATCTCTTACATTCTCTGTAAACTTCATATAATCTTGATACCAAGTGGATCAATATGAAAAAGCGCTTTATTGGGGCGCCTGGGTGGCTTAGTCAGTTGAGCGTCCGACTTTCGCTTAGGTCATGATCTCGCGGTTCGTGGGTTCGAGCCCCGCGTCAGGCTCTGTGCTGACTGCCAGTTCAGAGCCTGGAGCCTGTTTCAGATTCTGTGACTCCCTCTCTCTCTGACCCTCCCTTGCTCACGCTCTCTCTCTCTCTCTCTCTCTCCTAGAAATAAATAAAACATTAAAAAATTAAAAAAAAAAGAAAAAGCGCTTTATTAAGTATATATTGCCACATATAATAGGTATTGCAACAACAATGACTACTCTAGTACTTATTTAAAAATAAATGGATGACAAGTTTTGGGTTTTGTGTGTGTGTGACTGTACATGTAGAAGAGATTTTGGTCATTGTCTACTTTTTATTTATTTTTATTTTTTTAATGTTTATTTTTGAGAGAGAGAGAATAAGCAGGGGAAGGACAGAAAGAGAAGAAGACAAAGAAACCAACGTAGGCCCCAGGCTCTGAGCTGTCAGCACAGAGCCCAGTGTGGGGATCGAACACATAAACTGTGAGATCATTACTTGAGCCGAAGTTAGACACTTAACCAACTCAGCCACCCAGGCGTCCCAGTTTTGCCTACTTTTTAATAAGGGAAATTCTATTTTGCCTCCCTAACCAATCCAATATTTGTTAAGATGGCTCCAAATATCTAGCAGATGCAATAGCTCTGGTGCTAATGTATTTCTCTATAATTCTCAAAATGGTTGTTCCTGGTCAAATTTTTTAAGAAAGCATATCCCCTATTGGAAAGCTCCAACTATACTAGCAATGAAATTCTAACTTAAATTATCACCATTCTTCTTTGACCATTGATACACTTCTGACTTCTGTTTGATTTCTTGATATTGTTCTTGAACCAAGTATAAATCTGATAATAAGCTGTTGAGGTTGGCCATAGTATGTAGAGAAAATTGATTCCTATATGATCTTAGACTATTTAGTGGTTCAGAAGTAGGAGGAGCATGAGGAGAGGCCAGTGATTCTGAATAAAACAGAATTCAATCAATTCACACTTAACAGTATAACAATAGAATTTAATATTCTTTATCCACCACAGGTGACCATAGTTTGGCATTTAGGAGGGTTTTGTGTTGTTGTCATTGTTTGTTTGTTTTTGGTAGGCATGTTTATTTTGTTTCCTTATTCTATATATGCTGTTTCTAGAGTGGATTTTTAGTTCTTTCGTTTGAAACAAAACAAGCCTGCTACCCAGTTTAAAATATATACCCTTACCTCTTCAACTTGTTGAAATGTTATCTCTCCTTCTCAGATATGTTTCTCTGGATGCTCTTTAGTTAAATTAAATTCTTCTTTCCTCACATCAACCTTAAATTTCATTTGTATCAGAATTATAGTTCTTCCCACAATCTACCATGTAATCAGTAATTTATGCACAGTCTATCTCCATCATGTAACAGAGAAATATGAGAGGTCAATGGCTGTGTATTTGGCAATCTTACATCTCCAAAGAATCTTGTAGAGTGCTCTAAAGTGTAATAAATATTAGTTGCTTTAAATAATACTGAAATACAACAGAATAATGACTTACCATTTTCTACCATATAAAATATTATTTTATATATATCTAGTTTATTATTACTGTATTTTATTTATACTTTTTCTCTGCCTCCTGTAATCCTTTGATATAATATATTAGGCTTTCATTTTCCCATTATGAGTTTTCTAATTTGCCATTTGATTTGTGCCATGAAACCTGCCCTTTCTTAAAGTCTCAGTTTTCTTTTGCTCGTCTTTTTAATCTGTTTTAGAATTGATATTTCTCTTGAAGCATTACTTATATCAAAATGTATGGGCACATTGTTTTAGGTTTCTTACTTTTATAAAGGAAAAAATAGAGTCTCAATTGCATTATAATGATTTCTCTTAGATATTTACACTTCTTCAAAATATGTTATCTCAATTAATTCATAAACTCCTATCTTTTGACCTATTTTTTTTTTGAGGTATGAAACAGTGATAGTGTTCTAGACATCTTGAAGTTTGCTGCTAAAACACCCTCTGTGCAACATCCTACTATCTGCTGACATTATATACCAGATCATAAAACAGACAATTTCTTCCAACTATGATTTCCTAATTGCTTTTGTTTTCTCCTGTATCTATATATCTATTATATTTAAGTTGTAAAAGTTGGAGCAAATATTTAAAATCCCATGCATTTTGAAAACTTTGCACCTCTGTATTACTGTTTCACTCACCAAATTGTTCCTTTCTTTGGTTGGTGCGATTTTTACCTCATAAATTATTTTCCTCAATTTGAAACATTGAAATATATTTTTAATATTTCATGTTTGAATCTTTTTTTTAATTGAGCATGAGATATTTTTGGAGAAATAAAAGTAATGTGACATGCTTTGCTCTGAGAGGCACCATTGCCTATTACTCTACAGTGGTAGCTGCCTGAAGTTGCTTCTCAGATAATTATTTTTATTTTCTTTTTGTCTTTTGGAGCGAATTATATTATTATAATGATCAATGTTGTTTATCATTCCATAATATGTTTTATATCAACATGTGAAGGCGGAATTTCTAAAGAACTAATCATTAAAACATATACCTTATTGTGTTCCTGACTATAAATTTTGCCTATTTGATACTTTATGCCAATATATGATTGTTAGCTTTTCTCTTAATTTGAGAAGTAATAAAGAGGAAATTAATTCAGCCAGCATGTTATGTCAAATTTTTCCTTAACCTGAGTCATTTTGCTATAAAAAAATATCTTTAAAACATAATAGGGACTCTATCAGATAAATGGTTTACAATATGCCAAAGACATAGTTGAAAAATATTTAGATATTCATTTGGGGGTTTTGCATTTAACTTGTTCTTATTTTAACTTACTTCTTGGTTAACTAAGAAGGAAGCAGAAAGTGATGAAAGTGGTTTATTCCAGGAACTTTATTCTATTCCTGCTGCTTCAAAAGCACAGGGGGCGTTAGGATTCTGAGACCAGTTTTCAGTGCTTGGGCATGTAACAGGTGAGTGGTTATTTGCAAGGCTGTCATAGAATAGAAATTGAATTATAATAGTTTTCTACAGCATGAATGATTCTGACATTTTTGTTTTAGAGATGCAATAATTTCCAATGCCAAGATTTTGACTTTAAAAATTTATTAGATTGTATAGGACTACCTAGTGGCAACTGCTGTTACATTGTTATGTTATTGGCAAGCAGGATAAAATAGCTGTAAAAAAAAAAATATGTCATGTAGGTAGCAAAATTCTGTATCCCACTATACCACAACCACCAACAACAATAAAATATATAAGGGAACATTTCATGTAGTAGGGTTTCCATTGGATTTTTTTCCACTTTTAAAATTTGATAACCTCTCTGTTTTATCTAGTAAAAATTAATTGTGGCAAGATTTACTTAAATCCTTAAAAGTGAAATATTGTGGTGATTCAATTTATGTAACACACCCCGTATTACAAAAACTACCTTATGCTATAGTCAAAGAATTACATATTTGAACATATTCTATATGATTATGTATTTGTTTTGTGTATCGTGAAATGTCATAGAGACTTATAGCTGCTGTTGGAAGATACATGTAGACACTGGAGAATGTTAAATGTCTACAACAAACAGCAGTTAATGTGAACATTAATAGGTCATTATCCTTTGCTTTAATATTGAAAGCTGATTTTGATTATGTTATTTTACAGCTTATAGAGAAGTATACAATAATTTTCAGTAAATTTCTCACTATACATTCAATGTTATATATTAAAAGAGTGGAGAAACACTTTGTTCATAAGAGGTAGTTGCTGCATATGACAACCCTAAGCCAAATTGAAAATATTGTGTAAAGAATTGTGAATCATTTTGTATAATTCTGTTTTTCAAAATAATGCATTTCTTTTTAAATAGAGGTATGTCAGATTTCTAATCTGCCTGCCCTGTTGAGGTAAAAAATTTATCATGGAATTGGTATCAGTATCAACAAAGTGATTATCATCTATAGAGTATTTTGGACAATCCATTAATTTATTTGCATATCATTTGAAAAACTTAATTCTAAATAAAAATTATATATTGTGAATAGGCTTGGAAGGTTGTAACTGTCATAAAGAAACCTGCTTCTGTTTTCTTCCTATATTGATGCTCGATCTTTTAAAGTATTCATCATGGCCTTTTTCTATAGGCCTTGTCTTTAAATATTGTGGATTATCCTGAGTTCCAGTATGGCATTATTCTCTTTTCTCATCACACAATCCCTATTCACTGGGAAGGACCAAACTTTTATCTTCATTTCAGATATTTCTTTTGAGCTTTATACACATATATTTCACTGCTCAACAGACTGTCGTTAGGACATTTGAAACTCATTAAATACAAAAGGTAATATGATTTCCACCTGCCTAGATCCAGGAACTGCTCTTTTTTTTCTATGCTAAATAATTTCATTATGCTCCAATTTGTCCAATCCAGAAAATGGAGATTCTCAATCTCCTTTTCCTTCCATTATCCCATAGAAGTATAATGAGAGCTATCTATGGGGTCTTAAATTCCCTACTATCCATTTAAAACAGAAAAAGAAATAGGGTGAATTATCATAATTTTGTTTTTGTATTTATTTAACTCAATATTTCAAAATTTTATCATTTTAGTAAATGTAAAATAATTAATGAAATCTTTTATTTTACTTTCTATTTATCCCTACAAAGCATTTATAATCCAGGGTGTGTTTTATTTTTTCAGCATATAAAAATCTAGGTACTAAATTTTTAAAACAAATACTTGATGTATATTTAGATATAATAAAATTTGCAATTGAAATAGTGGATCCATATGAGAAAGTTACTCCAGAGAACTTGAAAAAATTCCAAGAACTGAATACATTGTGAAAAAAAATATTTTTTAAATATTCTCATTCACATTGACAAACCTGTCCATCAATTTTGAAAGACTTGATTTGACACAAAAGAAAAAGCATATTAATCTCACAACTAATTCTGTCCAAAAGAAGTAAATTTGCTAACTTTCTGTCATCTCAGTTTTATTAACATCAAATTGAGAGGGTATATTATATATATTTAAGTAATTTCAGTTTTATCTATATCAACAATATTGTTCAAATTTTCTTATACTGTTTTGAAACAATTTACCTGACTCATCTTGGAATATGTGAAGTCATTATTATTGCCTCACATTATAAAATGTTTATTTTCAGCCTAAGTATCTGCTAACAAGTTAGTATTTTCTTTTATTGAAGCTTAAACTTAAGCTCATGCATATTCACTAGGATATCAGTGAGGAAACATAAATCTCACTGGTGATTTTGGCTTTTGATTATTGAAGATTTGGAAAGAATCCTTTTGTTTCAAGGGAATCTTGAGTTGGAAGTAACAGAATGGTAAATATTTGTAAAATTCATTCACAACTCAACCAACAAACACTGGCAAAGACAGATGTTTTAATTCATTGTCTTCTCTTTCTTTCAACAGTTTCATAAACTAGTGATGATTCATGGCTTGTTCATATGTGTGTGTGTGTGTGTGTGTGTGTGTGTACAGACTTATTTTTAAAAATTTTTTAAATGTTTTATTTATTTCTGAGAGAGGGAGAGACAGCATGAGCAGGGGAGGGTCAGAGAGAGAGAGAGACACAGTATCTGAAACAGGCCCCAGAGCCCGATGTGGGGCTCGAACCAACAAACCATGAGATCATGACCTTAACTGAAGTCGGACGCTTAACCGACTGAACCACCCAGGCGCCCCAGTATACTGACTTATTTTTAACATGTGTAACCATGACACTTTGGAATGATGAAGCAATCCATCTGTCATGATAGAAACAAATTAAATCACATCTAAAATATTTGTCAGATGTAAATTTTCTTAAAATATCTATGTCATAAGTTCAATTACTTAGACTGTAAATGGCCATTTCTTCATAAATTTGGAAGTCCTTTCAGCAAAACATGCTGGAATATTCATTTGAGCAGTGTTCTTATGCTGTATGACTCATTTAAAGATTAAAAATACTTTCTAATTTTGTGATTTTGTATCAATTAAAATTTGATCTTAGAAATTCTTATGCTTAATAATTGCTTAGTTGAAGATCTTCCACTTTTTTGTAAATTATTGGTTTAAGCCTTTCCTTCATGATTCTCTAACAAATTTGTTATAGCTAAAATAATAATGTATTTTATCATCTTTCATCTAAAATTGGTTTTCTTTGTGTGTGTGTGTGTGTGCTTGTGCGCGTGCATGCGTGCAAGTATCGAGTCCGTTTTAGTCCTGGCAAAAAAAAAAAGAGTGCACGTCTTGTTGAAATTATTTTTTAAAATTTTGTTAAACATTTAATTCTTATTTCAAGTGACTAATATCTCCAAGTATTTGTTGACTGTGCTATGGATTTTAAATACCCGAACTTTTTCATGCTATAGATGATAATAATTTGTAGTAGTCAGAATAAAATAAAGGAAGACATTCCATGATAGTAAACTTTAAAACCAGTGTGTTTTTAAAAATCATTTATATAGAATGCTGTAAATTTCTGTGAGTTATAATGTTAAGTGAAATAAGTTTAAAATGGAATCTAATAATATAGAATTGATTTAGATTCTGTTCATCTCTAAAAAATAATCAGAAAGGTCACATATCTTTACTAAGCAATATTTGAAATTATATTTTTAAGTTAATGACCCAGCTAAATAATGGAAAGTTATTTCAGTAATACGGATATAATTTCTAAATCTAAAGTCAACCAAATATCCATTTTTTAATTAATCCAAAATTTGCTAGCAATTGAAAAGAACAAATATGGTTTCAAGGTACCTAGGATGATTTATACTAAGTGGCTAACTTATCATGTCCTATTAGTTATATATAATTTGAAAGGAATTGCTACTTCTTCACTTTTATTTTCAATGACTCTGGTCTCCAAGTGTGTGATTATGTGCATATGTGAGAGATGAACTGGCTGAGCATGCAAACCTTACTTCAGTTTCCCTGAATTTGTAAGATAACTAATGCCCCTATGCTTTGGTGTTACATCTGTAAAGTTGTCTCCTAGTTTGGGGTGAGGATTAAATACAATAATTCATGTCAGGCAAAAATGTTTGATAACAGAGTGTGAAAAAGGAAGATGGGGGGGGGTAAGGAGATAGGTACAATAATATGAAATACTTTTATACCGTAGTTTTAAGTGAACTAGAAAAGCAGTGATTTCTATTAGAAAGAACGATCTCCTCCTAGCACAAGATTTAAATATGGAAGATAACATATGATCTTTCATCATTAATTGGCTTCCCCTTGAGCTTGGATGTTTCTGTTTATAAAATAGCAAGTGAGTCCAGATCAGCCAGAGATTAAGGAAGTTTCAAGTGATGGGTTTATTTCATTGCATAGGAAGATATTTGCTTTTGGGTTGTTCTTTGAAAAATTCAATTAACTTTAGCTGAAATTTCTCAACTTTTGATTCTTCATCTGTCTACCCAGTCAACTAATAGTAGCTCCACCTAGTGAAAACAAGGCAGAATTCCAGACACAAGATCCCATGGGAGATAAGCCCATCTCATCTATGGGTACTGTCATAAAATTTTAATGTCTGAATTTATGCTTGCATAAAGATCAATATGGCACAAAGTTATATTTCTTTAACTGGTCTAGGCTAATGAAAATCATATAGATAGACTTAATAAAACGTTCGTGTCAATATATGCCTCTTTTCATGTACAATAATAATATTAACATCAAACACTCTATAGCCTTCTGTAAGCTATTTTAATCACACTAGCAACACTGTGATGTGTCATCATCCCATAATATAAATAAGGAAACTGGGGCATAGTGATATTATTAGGTAGAAGCTATATATCAGCAGTGAAAGAGAACCCTGAGGAATTTCTTCCCCCAACCTGAAAGATTTCAGAGTCTCAAGTCCATGAGTGGGAAATGATAGAATAGGCATTTAGACTTGAGCTGGAGACAAGGACAGTGATAAATAGGTAGAAACCTGGGGGTAAACCACTGTGACCTGTAGTTTCCAGGGCTGTGGGTTTAAGTGATCAAGACCTATAGGTGAAGAGCATGAGCTCTCTTCTTATACCTCTGTCCTAAGGGTAAACCTTCGGCTTATTATAATACATTTGCATTGCGGTTATGCCTCCCTCACAGACACCCATGGAGAAAGACTGCCATGATGGTTCTAGTACAAACCTCCTAGGGTCAAAAACTCTCCCTCCCAGCCTGTGGGAAGGGTCCCCCAAATGACTAGAAGCAGCTTCCATTGAGACCCCCCCCCCCTACATCACACACAGGGCCTTCCAGCCCAAAAAGACCCAATAAAAATTCAATACCAAAACAACCTAGGGGCTGGTTCTACCTCAGGGAAATTGCTGGGTTTCCTCTAGAGAGTGTATTGTTGCTTTAATAAAACTTTTCTGCTTTCACTTTGAGCACTGATCTCTAATCCTTTATTGTGTCTATGGTAAGACCAGAGACACAAAGTTTTTCATGCTGATAATTTTACATAATTTGCCTAAGTCCACAGCTAGTATATTGTAAAAACAGAATTTTAACCCATACATTTTTGGCTTTTAAAGTCCAGTCTTAACTATTATGCTGAAGACAATACTGAAGAAATTTTGCATGTTTTAGATTTTTAAAAGAAGAGGATTTTTCCATCAATAAAACTGACATAACACACAGAAAGGATCTTGCCCTGAAGCTTAGTACCATATTCTTGGTACTAGCAAAGGATTAGTTCAGCAAGTCAACATCATCTGTCATATTCAAATTAATATGGTTAATTTGGAAATATGGGTTTTGTGTTTACTTTGGTGTTGAGTGCTATAAAGTCTATAAGCACCGTGAATGAATAACTAAATTTACGTTTTTACATATTTTAAGAGCACAGAATCCTAAGTTTGAGAAAAGCGAGCTCCATTGATTCCATCTCACAAACCAAACTACTTAAGTTTCGGGCTTTAAACAATTTCTTCACAATCTAGAAATAATACATTATAATGATGTGTATTTTTATTTATTGAGTTCAAGAAATATAAGGTTTTCTTTTCTCATGAACTGTTTGAGTTTTAAACACTGCTATTTGACCTGAAGCACAGGTAAGAAAAGAATGAACAGCACATGCAAAACAAACAAAAAGTCCTCAATTCATAAAAAGTAAATTTTAAATAAAATTCACCTTAGTCACAGGTGGGAAAAAAAGGAATGAGCAACACAGAGGGTTTGGCGGTGTCAACCCAAAGCTAACTTCATGGTTTCCTAAATAAAGTTATTTTGGCTTCTGTGTCTCTGGTAGGTGAGGCTTTAGTAGGATAATAATTGACTCCAGGTATTTGGTGAGACAGGCAGAGAGCAGGATTCCATGCTTGACAATCAGCAATCTCTCACAAGCTACAATGATTTATCCTGACATGATTTATTTGACAATGGCTCACCTTCTCCTGTACAGCATTTTATTTTTACATTTTATATATTCAAAATAACATTTCCCACAAGAAATTCTAAAGAACATAAGGTAGTAGTTGCAAATCTGATTCTATCTGGAACTTGAACTCTCTGGGCCACATCTACCTTCGTTATAAAATCAAGATGTTAGACTGAATTGTTATGTATATACAAGCATATTAGATGTATTGGATATATTCTATATACTTACCTTGACTTAACTAAACCATATGCACTCCACAGTTAAGATTTTTTGGGGGAAGAGCTTTTAATTTAAAAGAATTATGATAATAATAGCAAGTATAGGATAATCAGAAGAAGGAGCTGGTTACTGGAGAGAAGAAGGACTTGAATAGAGTTTTAGGAACTGGCTTTGAGATGCCAGTAAGATATTTTTTACACTGGTATCCAGTGAACAATAAAATTAAAGTGTGTTAGACTTTTAGGAAAATATGATGATAGAAGCCATATACCTAATATGTATTATATGCTTCATTTGATCCTCAAAGCAATCCAGCATTTGGGAGACTTACTGTATGGTCATTATTTTTGTAATACACCTGAATAGTGGGAGATGTAGAGTATAGAAATAATAAAATGTAAATTATTGAACCTTGGAGATCATTCTTTTCTAAACATAGAAAATGGACGGTGACCTAATGAAAGAGGCAGAAAAAGAACAATTGATAGAGACTGGAAGAAAGCTATGAGGGTTCACTGGTGGGGAATAGAAGGGTATTCAGAAGGATGGGAAGATGCACAAAACTGAAGATATTAAAGATCAAAGAGAACAAAAAATGCTAGTAAAGGATTATTGTGTTTGGCCACTGATAAACAACCTTTTAATGAGCTGTCTCAGTAGAGTGGTAGAGGCATAAATCAATTTGCAAGGCACTGAGGAGATAGTAGGTGATAAGAAAATGTAGATACACATACACAGTTTTTCTAATAAGCCTATAATGTGGGCTGTCAGAGGGGTATATAAGGCAAGATTTGCTGGAGCCCTAGTAGTCAGAATTTATCTTCAGTACATACTATCCATTACAAAATAGAAGACGAAAACAAGTAAGCAATAAGAAAGCCACAAGTACTAGTGTCTATAATTATTTGAGAATTTATTTACTATGTATTGAATATGGAGACTATATTAGCATCCATGACGATGGTTTAAGGCATATGAGGAACTAAGGAAAAAACAAACCATGTAAAAATTATTTGTCTATGTGGAAACGAAACATTATGGTTATGTTAAATAAAAGAACTGAATGTGTTTGCCTGGGGATAAAGCAGGCTGTATGTGGTCATCCACTTGCAGATCTAGAGATTTCCTTTTTTTAGCATGCAGAGATCAAATGGCTTTGAATAACTAAGTGCCATCACAATTAAGACTGACAAAAGAATTCCAATCTATTAATTCCCATGGAGAATGAGGAGTCAAGGATCAAAAAATGCTCCTGTACCTGTGATCACTCATTGATTAAAATATACTATATAAAAGTAAGTTTTTGTTAATTGCCAGGAGCTGTGCTAGGCATAAATATAGAATGCTGCCCAAGGTACACTTTTGTGAAGTACATAGTGTATCTCTTTGCAGTCTAGCTACATGGCAAACCAAGATTTGCTCCTGTGGAAATAGAGAGGAACTAAAGAAAACTGGTAAATGTAACAAAATGTCTCATTTGGGAAATGTTTATCAGGAATGACTGCTCTGGACCTAGAAACATTTGAAATTTTCTTGCAAAAATTCTCTCTACATCATGCAGAAATGTTGACATCGTTAACTGTGTGAATGCTTGCTTCCTTGCTCCCTTTTATTATTTCTATTTTGTTCAGTACCTTTGTTTTCTCTTCAGATCAATGTCCGTATTTATGCAAAAGCTACAGAATACAGTTCCACTTGTTTAGAATTACATCTGTATTGCCTCATTTAAAGAAATTATTGAAATTTTTATATATTTAGCCTTCTGCTAACCCTGCTGGGTCAGCCAACTTCTGCTGCTGAATGGTAGCAGCTTCATTTCTTTAATTTTCAAGTTCATGAGGAAAGTTTTACTATGACCTTTAAGTATTAAAAACAATTTCATGTTTGTAGATTTTTAAAAAAAATTATGCCTACGGGCTCCTGGGTGGCTCAATCAGTTAAGCATCCCACTTCAGCTCAGGTCATGATCTACCAGTTCATGGGTTCAAGACTCGCATTGGGCTTTGTGCTGACAGCTTGGAGCCTGAAGCCTGCTTTGCATACTGTTTCCCTCTCTCTCTGCCTTTCCCCTGCTTGCATTCTGTCTGTCTGTGTCTCTCTCTCTCAAAAATAAACATTAAAAATTTTTAAATAAAAATAATCATGCCTAATTGTAACTGTAGCATTGTACCTGCCATGTACATAGAATCAGAATCACTTCATCAGTTGATTAATAGCTTTTACATTCCTATATATTAAAATCAATCGACTAAATAAAAAAAAAATTCAGCTGCCCATATTCTGATATATTTTGACTTGAATACTGCTGAGTTACATCATTAATTTCGTACCTTTGGAGATTCTGAAACTGGTGGTTAATTTCATTTTGTTTGATATATATATTTTTTACTATATTATAAACGAGTCTAGCTTATTGTTTAAAACAGATTTTTTTCCCTGAAACTTTAAAATTGGGTTGTAGGTGTACTTCAAAGAGTGATTTAGAATAAGTTTAATCCTTTGTCTATGTGAGAACATTGCAACAATTTAGAAATTGCTTATATGTTACTTCTTGTGTGGCTAGCTGCCAATATAATTATGCCTCACAACCTCACATGTATTAATTAAATGAGCATTTGTTGAACATCTCCTCTGTGCCATCATAACCCAGTGCACTCTGTGCCGATGGGGTACTGGAACTCTGCATTGGAAAGTCCATTCTGGACATTGACCCTGGTGGGACCACCTATCTATCTACACTGTTAAAACTGGCAAATGCTACAAATCAAGGGATGTTTGTTGTTGTTGTTGTTGTTGTTGTTGTTGTTGTTGTTGTTTTGTCTTTTTAATATATAGCCACATCATTGGCAAATACCATATATGCCCCTGGATTCCATCATACCACATGTTAACACACAGTATTTCCCACACAGAATTCAAAGTGTATCTGAGGCAGATATTTACATGGATAATTATGATAAAGTTTAAAATGTGCAATATAAAGTCATTTTCAATGAATCCCTTAAGTATAGCTCCTTGAATCCTACCTTGATATCTCACTTTGGATCCATACAGTGCAAAGTTATCTGGACTTCACCTATTCTCATCTTGCACATTATACTTTAGTTGAAGCAGGTTGTAATTGCAATGTTTTAAAGTTATCACACATGTTGACTCACTTAAATTCCAGGAAGTGCAGTTAAATGATGTACTAAAGACTTATTATATCATAATTACTGAACTAGGTTCTAAACAGAGAACAAAAGTGAAATATATTGTACCCTCAATGAATTTAAAACCAAAATTTTTGTGATCATATGAAACGTCTATAGTCTACTCATATGAAACATTGATTATAGCTCTTGGGTGGAAGATTTTACCTTTATTTTCTTTTCAAATTTAGTTTTTACACCTAGCTGATTGCTCCAGCATGCATAATACTTATTAAGTTCTAATGGAGCTACCTGTTCTAATGTCTGTCATCTACTAATTTGGTAAACACAACTTGTGCACTGCTGTGGACAAATTTGCTAAATATATTCAATATTACTATAGGCCAAAACAGAGCATTGTCATTAGGGAACTTTATTCAGGTTACCAAAAAAATTAATAGACCATTGTAGATACAGTGATTGGTATATCTGCAATTATCACTGTGCAGTTCATAGGTCAACAAATTATCCACATATGTGCCATAAGTGATAAAACATGACAGTTAATATAAGCACTTAATGAATGGCAGTTTTGATCACTGTTTCTAATAGTCATATTTAATAAATTTGTTGTTTAAGTCAAGACATACACTGTGAAATTCTCCTCTTTGTGTAGATTATAATAGATGAGAAAAAAAAACTGTTGCATAATGTTTGCTTTATATATAAGGAAACTAGAGCCTGGAAAAATATATTAGTATATAAAACAGATCTGTTAATAGAAATTAATTAATATAGATTTAGAACATACTAATTTTAAATTAATTAATTAATTATTAACTAAATATTATGCATTTATATTAACAACATAAGCTAAATTATATATATATATATATATATATATATATATATATGTGTGTGTGTACCTAAGTACCTCGACTAAGCTCATGTAGTTTTGTATTAGACCACAGACCATACCCTCTGACTCTTGGTTTATTATTTTGTTCACTATGCCATGCTTTATATTATTTGTTCTTAGTAAATTATTGGCACCTTACTTCCTTGTCAAATGCACCTAAGGATTTGTGACTCTGTCTGTAAAATTGTAATTTGCTTTCTTAGCATCCAGATTAAAAATTATCTCCTGTATAAAGTCTATTGTCTCTTCCCTAGATAATATTGGTGTTAACCTCTTCATGCTTCAGACCACCTGTATGCAGATCTATCACCACCCTTATCACACATCTATTTATCCAAGATCCTGATTATAGCAAGAGTGTACATTTCAAGTTACGTTAATCTTTAAGTATCAGAATTGAATACAATTCTTTTTTTTAATTTTTTTAATGTTTTATTTATTTCTGAGAGAGAGAGAGAGAGAGCACATCTATTTATCCAAGATCCTGATTATAGCAAGAGTGTACATTTCAAGTTACGTTAATCTTTAAGTATCAGAATTGAATACAATTCTTTTTTTTAATTTTTTTAATGTTTTATTTATTTCTGAGAGAGAGAGAGAGAGAGAGACAGCACGAGCAGGGGAGGGTCAGAGAGAGAGGGAGACACAGAATCCGAAACTGGCTCCAGGCTCTGAGCTAGCTGTCAGCACAGAACCCTATACGGGGCTCAAACCCACAAACTGTGAGATCATGACCTGAGCCGAAGTCGGTTGCCCAATCGACTGAGCCACCCAGGCACCCCGAATACAATTCTTTAAAATGGTAGATGTGTCTCATAAATATTTTCAAACTAGAATAATAGTTCTGTTGTATATTTGTGCCACTGTTATGTGTCAAACTCTCTTCTTCTTGAATTCTAGAAGAGTTCTAGAATTTGCTCTTTCTGTTACTTTGAAATTTGACATTTTTTAACGACATACATCTTTTTTTTTCTTAAATAGTTTATTGTCAGGTTGGTTTCCACATAACACCTAGTGCTCATTCCAACAAGTGCCCCCCTCC
>NW_024081974.1:321461-327992 GCF_003009895.1 Hyaena hyaena | reverse complement strand
GCTATTGTTGAGAGTGCTGCTATGAACATTGGGGTACATGTGCCCTTATGCATCAGCACTCCTGTATCCCTTGGGTAAATTCCTAGCAGTGCTATTGCTGGGTCATAGGGGAGTTCTACTGTTACTTTCTTGAGGAACCTCCACACTGTTTTCCAGAGGGGCTGCACCAGATTACATTCCCACCAACAGTGTAGGAGGTTGCCAGTTTCTTCACACCTTTGCCAGCATCTATAGTCTCCTGATTTGTTCATTTTAGCCACTCTGACCAGTGTGAAGTGGTATCTCAGTATGGTTTTGATTTGTATTTCCCTGATGAGGAGGGATGCTGAGCATCGTTTCATGTGTCTGTTGGCCATCTGAATGTCCTCTTTGGAGAAGTGTCTGTTCATATCTTCTGCTCATTTCTTCACTGGATTATTTGTTTGTCAGATGTGGAGTTTGGTGAGTTCCTTATAGATTTTGGATATTAACCCTTTATCTGATATGTCATTTGCAACTATCTTTTCCCATTCAGTCAGTTGCCTATTTGTTTTATTGGTTGTTTCCTTTGCCGTGAAGAAGCTTTTAATCTTGATGAGGTCCCAATAGTTCATTTTTACTCTTGATTACCTTGCTGTTGGGGATATGTCAAGTAAGAAACTGCTACGGTTGAGGTCAAGGAGGTTGTTTCCTGCTTTCTCCTCTAGGGTTTTGATGGTTTCCTGTCTCACATTCAGATCCTTTATCCGTTTTGAGTTTATTTTTTAGTATGGTGTGAGAAAATGATCTAGTCTCATTCTTTTGCATAACTACATAAAACTTCTGACAATATTTATTATCCTTGTGATTTATAAGGTGGTAACAATGGTTGTTAAGATCAAATTTGCAGGTTGTTACATTATCCAAGGACATAATTCAATGCAACTCAGCTTGATATCCTCTCAATAATCCTCTCACTAACGCTGAGCGTTAAGGCCTTCTTAATCATGATTATTCTATACTCTCTCTAATTAAAAAAAGCATGCAGGCACTTTATCCTATGTACTCTGGATCCTAAGCTGATAGTGCACTTTCTCATTTATCAATTTTGAAGGTAATCTTTAATTTTTATCTTGTTTTTGCCCTTGCACTTACAGGTTTTACAATACTTAAAATACCCTAAATTTTTGTCTGGCTGATGGTGATCATACAGCCTTTTCCTGCCTTCCTTTGTGTTTCTCATGGAATGCTCTTATTCCCCTATTTTCACTACACTTTTATGTGAAACTTGCTTTGAAATTGAATTAGTTTTCTTTTTCCTAATCATTATAATGATTTATTACCTAATTTCTAGACTTAAATTTTTTCTAGACTGTATCCCTCTTTTTTCATATTTTCCATTAATATATTACACATCATTTTGTAGTTTATAAGTACTTTCATATACCCTTGAGTCCGATTGACATTACATGACAATTGACACTAACAATAGTCCACATTCCTTTCATGGGATTAAATCAAAGGAAAACTTCTCTTAATGCTTTATGAAATTTTTAAGGAGTACATTTTCAGCAAAGTATCAAGTGATCTTCATGATCAGATGAAAATCCCAGCATGTGTAGACAATTAATATTTACTAGTAGCAACATAAACTCCACTAGGGCAGGAATTTATTTTCTTTTATATTTAAGGATCTAAATTCATGTCTCGCACATTACACTTTCATAACACACACAGACTCTGATTTTTTATTCTCTTTTTAGGGAACAAATGATTGTCAACTTGTTTCCTTGGTTTTCATATGAAATAGGAAAATACTTTCTTAATTCTGGCAACAAGTATCCTGCCATGCTATTCCACTTTGTGTCTCGTTGCTATTTTTCCCCAAGATAGCTATGCCATGTTTCTATTCTCTGGTACACACAAGTGTGTGCCCCTGTACATAGAGCATAAATGACACACATTTGTAGGAGTGAGTGAATAATATGTGGATGGAATGTTTGCTGAACAAGAGAGTGAATGAACAAATATCCCATTCTGACAGATAGCAGGATATTACTTTAGAATTATAACTGTTTCCCTCTTACTACATGCAATTTCTCAATACATAAAAAAATGTATTGAATGCATAAATCAGTCACTGAATTAGAATCTAATAAAGATATAAAAAGACATATATCCTAGTTTAAAGCAATTAAAGCTAACTTTTTTTGCCTTTGGATGAAGCTTTTATAATCTATCAATAAGAACAAACTTACGTTTATTCATGGATGTTTATGCTTATGATTATAAACTTGTTCATTGCATGTTACTCAGCTGTAGGCAATGTTGAACATGTCTAATATATCTGTAGTGTCTATGGTTCAAACCATGGTAATAATACAGGTTATTTTATGTCATATTACATATTTACGTTCATTGGCCTTCATGTGTGTATTCATATATGCAAATATAGCCATAGATTTAAAAAACTAAAGCATATTTTTAACCTATCCTTTTAAATTTTTGAAGAAATTGTGTTGTAAGATTTACTTCAGAAATTGTACAGGATACATTTTTAAATTAAGGGATTGTTTGAAAGTAACATTTCAAGAAAGTGGTTATTAATATTTTAAACTGATAAAATTATTTCATGACTTGGCTTGGGGAATCACTTTGGTGGTTGAGTTTTTGCTTGAAACTAAAATTTTATGTGTAAATAGATCATAAGCGGTACTTGGTTGTGCGTAACACACCAACAACCGCAAGATGAGCCACCTTGGTTCACATTGCTCTATGGGAGCCAGTGTGGCTTTCTATCACTCAGGAGTGGAAAAGCTAATTTCAACCACATACAAATGTTTTCAGAGGGGAACTATAGTTTGATTTCTGAGATGAACCTTTTGTCATCGTAATTTCAAGAGTATTTACTTTTACATTTGCTACGGACGAATTTAAAACAGCTGTTTCTGGGTGTTTCAGAAAGACTTTTCACAATATTAATGCAAAAATTGCTTTCCCTTTAGAATGCTATAATCATAGGAAGCAATCATGTTTTATTATTGCCTTTTTTCCCCTTTCTATGTCCTCTGAAAAGAAGAAGAGGGGAGAATGGGAAGATTCCAAACCTCAGCCTCGTGCTTTTGCCAAATTTCTATATATGGTTTTCTACTCCCACCCCCACCCCCCAGATTCTGTATTTATTTGAAATAATTCATTTAGCCCAGAGACTCTTTTTATTTGGATCCAAAACACACCCATTAACATGGTACCATAGAAACAGAAAGTAAATACAATATAAAGTATCAGATTTTTGCCTTAATCCCTTGCTTTTTTTTAATGAGTGTTCTATGTTACTCTAATGCTGCTATCTTTTCTAGAAGGCTTTTAGAAATAGAGCTGTCAAAATTAGTTTCTGGTTGTTTAATTATTCATCATATTTGTAATACAAAACAGTTTTTCATTAGTTAAAATTATAAAAAAAATAAGATGAATCCTAGAGAAAAAGCATTGCTAAAATGGACACAGCTGCGGGTTTATTAAATCCAATTCATTCCTAATTTAGTAAGCACTCCCACTGATTCTAAAGATAGTTTTGACTGAGTAAGGACTAAAAAATTGGTCTTTATATTCAGAGGGTGCAATTGTATTTAATGCTTGGATAGTTATTCTATTCTGTCTTGAAGTCAATAGTGCACCTGGTTTATAACTTAATGTTCAGAACCAGAACATGTTTCTGAAAAAATGTAAGCCATAAAAAAAAAATCAGCTACTTGAAAGATATACTTTACTATGGCACACTGTTATTTGTCAAAATCATATACTAGTAAAATAAAATGTTTAACTCTTTGTACTAATATCTCACAATTCTTCTGTCAATACTTATTTACGTATATTTTAATATCAGTAATAGATATATGCTTTTAGGAGTTGTCAAAGCTTTTCAGAGTTAATATAAAAAACTTGGGCTTTGAAGAACACTACTACAATTTCCTTCAAGCTCCATTTTCAGAAAGAATGAGGAAGATGATTGTAAATGTAAGATAAGGCCAGTTATTTTCACTTATATTAGTTATTTCACTTGTTATTTTCATTTGTAATCTCCCTAGATTATTAAGTCCTGGGACATAAAGCCTCATCTTCTAACTGCAATAGTCACATAAAGTACAGATATACTTTTGACTAGTTCTGAGCAACTTCTCCTGCTACTGAAACCCTGTTCTTACAGCAATCCACGGTGCAAAGAAAATAAGATGCATATATGTGTGTGCTGTGTTTAAACTTGAAATATAATTTATTGATATTTTGACAAGGGATTCCGGTTGCTTTGGTGAGTGTTCTCTCAATTTCCAAAAGAGTCAAATGGAAATTAATGCCTTTTTACTGACATGGTTAATTTTATGTGTTAACTTTTGTGATAAGTACTAATAAGCTTTTGCCATGAAGAAAACTGTCAAATCAAAAAATTAAGGTAAAAGGGTGGTTGCCACTCAAAAGATATTATGAAATGATAATCAAAGCCACAAATAGCTATTTTCCTGAAGCAAAGATAATCTTTTTTTTTTTTTTTAACTAATGGTATGCTTGTGTTTAGGGAAACATCGTGTCTGTAAAGTTATTTATATATGGGAGTTTTTCTTAATGATGCCTTAAAAATCTACTTAAAACTCTTTAATATATCTTCTAATTATTAATTCACTAGAAAATACAATTATTTGTAGGACTTTGTTCCTTTTCTGTGTACCTCCTTATACACTATATGCATTTTCTTCTATGTTGCATTTCTGTGTACTGCTTGCTACTATCAATTACGTTTAAGAAAAAAAAATGTATTAGTGTTTTCTTTTTTTCACTAGCCCTTCCACCTGGTCATAAGTGTCCTTAAATACTTCAGAAAGTCAGTTTTATTATTGCATCCAATGACTTGTCCTTATCTATAGGACAATGTCCACATAATCCAGGCATTCACGACTCTCTATAAGGCCTTGAACTTGTATTTTCACCAATCCTGTCTAGTGCTCTATATGGAAACTCCTTTTCAGAGATAGTGAACAACTCATCTAAAGTTAGCTGTGCACTTTGCTTTGTTTACTTAGCTCACCCTGTAATTCTTCCCTTCTTGTTTACTCATTCATATTGTTCATGTTTTTGGGTTGTAGCTCATATTTCAGCTTCTTGGATGATGCGTTCTGAAATTGACTGTTTTCCACTGAAACAAATATTGTAACACCTAATTATTATCTATGCCATATCATTGTTATTTAAATGGCCTTGCCTAATAATGAATCTTTAACTATCCAAATGTAAAACATATTTTAATAAGTTTTGAGTTTTACAGTTTAAAATTTAAGAGGCCATCTCACTGTAGAATATTAGGGACATATGCTTATAATTCTGAGCAAGCAATAGAGAACACTCAAGCAATATTCTCTCTTCTTTCTGTTTGCCAAAAATAATATAACTGCTTTTAAATATTACTAAAGTAATTTAATACATGTTAACTATTAAACATAAATAATTGAAATGGCACTAATGGCTACCATTCCAGATACATCCTATGTTTCAGGCACTGGACTAGGAGCTTTTTCATTTTTTTTCTCAAGCACAACATCCCTCTCTAATTTTGAAAACATTAGAGCCATCTGAAGAAACAGTAATGAAAAGTAGAGCTGTTACATCTTATTCTAAGAGTCCCAGACAGTTGATGTTGGAGCCTGTTTGCAAATCAATTTCCATAGTTCCAAAGCATGGGTTCTTTCCTTCCTGTCACTGAGCACTCAAGTTCTCTATTTCATAACAACCACCAAAACCACAAGTAAGAGCTGGCTCTGAATCCCGATAATATGTCTGTGCTAAATGCCCCTATGAAATAGATTCTATTATCATTTTCCTTTCTTTACTTAACAAAATTGGGATTGGGAATTAGAGAATTTAATTTTTCTAAGTACTGTCAGTGCAAAACAATTTTCAAATTAGCTTCTGATATCAAAAATTTTGCTTGTAACCTGTGTACTATAGTGCTTCTATTTCTCCCCATGAGCTATTTATCTCAATCTATGATTCATGTGCCAACTGTTTCACTTCTTCCACTGGAGGTTGAAGTGGCTGCAAATGTTTTCTCTGCTGTACTTTGAGGCCAATTTTCTAAGGTTCCTGAAAGCCAATCTCCCTGTTTTTGAAAGTATACGATAACAGTTTCTAAGAGGATTAAATGAGAAGGTAGTAGTGCAAATGTTTCACCAAATGAGATGTATAATTTTTAAAAATTTTCATTGGATTCCTGGGTGGCTCAGTTGGTTAAGTGTCCAACTTCTGCGCAGGTCATGATCTCATATTTCATGAGTTCAAGCCCCACATGGGGCTCTGTGCTGACAGCTCAGAGCCTGGAACCCGCTTAACATTCTCTGTCTCTGTTTCTCTCTGCTCCTCCCATATTCATGCTCTCTTTCTCAAAAATAAATAAACATTAAAAATCAATTTTTTTTCCTTTTGTGAAAAAATCTTTTTTTTTTTGATCATATTGCAAAAGCTGACAAGATTTCTAGGTCAATTACTTTTAGTGGATTCCTTATATGAGAATGAGACCTAGGTTTT